>NC_041234.1:50866578-50869181 GCF_002837175.3 Physeter macrocephalus | reverse complement strand
GTAAGTCAGAAAGAGAAAAACAAATACTGTATGCTAACACATATATGTGGAATCTAAGAAAAAAAAGGTCATGAAGAACCTAGGGGTAAGACGGGAATGGAGACACAGACCTACTAGAGAATGGACTTTAGGATGTGGGGAGGGGGAAGGGTAGGCTGTGATAAAGTGAGAGAGTGGCATGGACATATGTACACTACCAAACATAGAATAGATAGCTAGTGGGAAGCAGCTGCATAGCCCAGGGAGATCAGCTCGGTGCTTTGTGACCACCTAGAGGAGTGGGATAGGGAGGGTGGGAGGGAGGGAGATGCAAGAGGGAAGAGATATGGGAACATGTGTATATGTATAATTGATTCACTTTGTTATAAAGCAGAAACTAACACACCATTGTAAAACAATTATACTCCAATAAAGATGTTAAAAAAAAAAAGAAAAAAAGAGACTGCTCACAATTCTTTCCACATATCCTCTTCCATTTTCAAACCAACAACAGAAAACTTCTCAATGCATCAAATCCCACTAGTACTTCAGTTCTCTGACTTCTTGTTCTGCCACTAGCTGGAAAAGATATTCTACTTTTAAAGAACCCATTGATTAAATCAGGCCCAACTAGATAATCTCTCTATTTTATGGTCAAGTGATTTAGGACCCTAATTTCATCTACAAAATCCATTCACAGCAGTACCTAGATTAGTATTTGATTGAATAACTGGCAGAAGGTGTGTGTACACCAGGAACCCAGGAATCTTAGGAGGCCGTCTTAGAATTTTCTCTATCAAATCACTGAAGTCTGCTAGGCCTCACAGAGTGACCTACCCTCTCTACCAGAACCCAAAGTCCCAGTCCCTTAGATCCTAATATTTACATGTCATGGGGAAAAGTAAGCTGATTATTAGCTTGTATGCAATGGGCCTTTACTTGGCATAGCAATACTAAGAAGTAAAGATCAAGTGGCTGCCCTAATCCTCCTAGAGATATTTGTATACATAGAAAGAAGGTGCTCATTAATCTAAACACATTTCCATATAGTTTATTTTCAGGCAGTATAACAAATTTATGAGAAAAATTCAGGCCATTTGGTGAAAGGTATTTTGGGCAGAGGACCACCATGAAGTCAGGTAAGATCTATTTGGGAAATTACTCCTACACTCTTCATGTCCCCTAAGTTGTTCCTATTTATCACAGCTTTGTTCCCTCCTCCCACAGATTTTCTGCAAATTCACTTTATTTTCTTCTTTATGGCTCAACTGCCAGTGGCATCAGGAGCCTTGGAGAAGGCGGAGAGAGATAAAAGAAAGGAAGGGCAGAGATGGTAGTAGATGACTTCATGAAAGTGTCATTTGTGAATCAAGCATTTGTAAGTTAGAGACTGTACAAAATATGATTTCAGAGGTTGCAGGAAGGCTCCTTGCCCTACAATGGCTTCACATAACAGTTCACAAATGCCCAAGAATAACAAGTCATAAGACCTTTAGTTAGGGCCTTGAGACCAAAGTTTGAATTCCTTAAGGATACTTGTCATTCCCTGAAGAGACTTTGATTTCATTGGAAGGCAAGGGATCTCTCTCTCTCTGTCTCCCTCTTGCTCTTGCTCTTGCTCTCACTCAAAGTTCAACTCAATTTTTCAGTTGTTTTTCACTTACCCTGAATTTTTGAGCGGATAGTAGGACCTGTCTCACATACCTAATTTAACATATGGCACAAGCAAAATCAGGAATTCAACTCATAAACCAACTACCAACTCCTCCTTCATATTTCTCATCCTTTTATTTACACTGCTAAGCACTCTGGAGTTATAAAGAGATAGGATACCATTCTCACTTTAAAGTAGCTTAGAGTCCAGTAGAGGAGCCAGAACATATATCAATAGAAGCAACAGTGCAATCTAGGCTGTAAATACCAAACAGCTGCCATTGCTTCCTGAATAAAGTCTAAGCTCTTTAGCCTAGAGGTCAGACCACCTCTGTGTACCTATGTGTGTTCCAGTCTCATCTCTTTTTACTCTCTCTCCACTTCACCAAAACCAGTTTACACAGTATCCTGTCATACCCATTCCATGTATCTTACTTTTGCCTGGGCTGTCCTTGCCTCCCACTCCTTATTCTTCACCACTCTAAATTTTACCCATCCTTCAAGACTTGCATCTTGAAAACGTTTGTGACCACAGCAGTCTTTCCCTTCTCTGAACTGTAGCATTGATGATCAGTACCACTCATTTCACCCTTGGATCAGTACCACTCATTTCAACTGTAGCACTGATGATCAGTACCACTCATTTCACCCTGCTTTTCATGGAACCTCTTTTTTTATATTCACTTTAGTCTTTTCTCCCCATAAGATCCTAAGAGGCTTACGAGTCTAAATTTTTAAATCTCTGTATTTCTCATAATGTAGCCTGGCTCAGTACTCAGTTAAAACTTGGTTAATCGGGCTTCCCTGGTGGCGCAGTGGTTGCGCGTCCGCCTGCCGATGCAGGGGAACCGGATTCGCGCCCCGGTCTGGGAGGATCCCACATGCCGCGGAGCGGCTGGGCCCGTGAGCCATGGGCGCTGAGGCTGCGCGTCGGGAGCCTGTGCTCCGCAACAGGAGAGGCCACAACAGTG
>NC_041234.1:50815175-50866568 GCF_002837175.3 Physeter macrocephalus | reverse complement strand
GGAGGCCGCCATCCCAAAAAAAAAAAAAAAAAAAAAAAAAAAAAACTTGGTTAATCTACTGATCAGAGTCAGGAGAGGGAGTGAGAGTGGTGGGAAATGACTTTTTAATTTAATTTTATTTTATTTTATTTATTTTATTATTTTTTTTGGCTGCATCGGGTCCTAGTTGCGACATGCGGGATCTATGTTGAGGCATGCAGGATATTTCACTGCGATGCGCAGGCTCTTCGTTGCAGTGCGTGGGCTTCTCTCTAACTGTAGCTTGTGGATTTTCTCTTCTCCAGTTGTGGTGCGCAGGCTCCAGAGTGCATGAGCTCTGTAGTTTGCGGCACGCGGGCTCTCTTGTTGGGGCACACGAGCTCAGTAATTGTGGCATGTGTGCTTAGTTGCCCCGCAGCATGTGGAATCTTAGTTCCCCCACCAGGGATGGAACCCGTGCCCCCTGCATTGATAGGCGGATTCTTTACCACTGGACCACAGGGAAGTCCCAGAAATGACTTTCTAAAGGACACCGAGGACTCTTAGAGAAGAATATACCCACTGCTCATGGAATACTCACTCTAGGTAGCTATTTTATATAGAAAAACCACAGCAGGATCAAACTTTTCTCTCAGAAGAATAAGCCTGTCTCTACAGTACATCTGGCCAGGCTGTCCTGAGGAGGCTATACTGGCTTAAGGCCATGTCATTTCTTGACTCCCCACTTCCATCCATCAGGAAAGACGAAGCCTAGATCTTAAAAAGCTTATTTCTAGAAAGAAAATAACTTTAATAGAAATTTAAAACTTGTGCTGCTATCATAGTAACTTTCAGAAATGGGTCCAATCTGATGTTTTAAATGAAAGAGAGAAGATAGAGTCATTTCCCTGTCAATGTCCCAAGTGCCCGATACAATGAAGGAGAAGCGCTTCCCAGTGGCAACCTGGGAGGAGGACTCTGCCATGGTTTGATTCCCTGGGTATTTAATGGACTGGTCCCTGAAAGAACAATTGTTTCTGAAACTACTAAAAGTGAGATAGTGAGTCGAAAGCCACATATATAGGCCCAGATACCTCAATATTAAGGCTGAGTGCTGAGCAGGAAGTCCAGAGATTCTAGATGGAGAACAGGAGATATTTCCTGTTTGAAACTTCCTTGGCATTGTTTATTCCTTATGCCTATCTCACAAAGTTTAAAAATGGTACACCTCCCACATTTCTGAATAAGGCCTTCAGATTTGTGTGTGTATTTTCACCCCAAGAAGTCAGTTTCTCCATTACTTGGAAAAATAAAACAAAATCAGAAAGCTTTGAGAGACCTCCAAAACCACATAGAATCCATGCAATGCCAAGAAAATCAGATGGGTTCTTTTCATTCAAGTATTTTAGTGTTTATCTCCACATTGATCAACTAATGCCTATGAAAAGAAATTCTGTTTACACCATCCAATTAAACTCATGGCCAGTTGTCCCACCAATGTTTTGTAATAATTAAAGCATCTATTTCTTGGGCATTTGCTATGAGAATGGTATTATATTTAACACTAAGACTTTCAAGACATCGTATTTCAGAGACTCATAATGTCTCAGTCATCTTGAGAAAATTCCTTTAGATAATTCTTCTGGAGTTGAATCACTGTAGGTAAGATTTAGTGGAAAAAGTGAATGTAAATATATTTGATTAATAAATTTAATTTCCTTTCAAATGTATAAAACTAATACACAGCATCCTGCTCAAAACAATGCTAAATATTCAAAGATATTTCAGAAACATCTAGGAAAATGAATAATAGCTTGTTCATTTTATAATTAGTTCTGAGGCTGCTCTGAAATTTTTTAGTCATTAAATATCTGAAATCTATTTTTTAAAAATGGTACACCGGGCTTCCCTGGTGGCGCAGTGGTTGAGAGTCCGCCTGCCGATGCAGGGGACACGGGTTCGTGCCCCGATCCGGGAGGATCCCACATGCCGCGGAGCGGCTGGGCCCGTGAGCCATGGCCGCTGAGCCTGCGCGTCCGGAGCCTTTGCTCCGCAACAGGAGAGGCCACAACAGTGAGAGGCCTGCGTACCGAAAAAAAAAAAAAAAAAGGTACACCTCATTTTATGAAAGACAAAATAACCTCCCAGAAAATTCAGTATATTGTCTATAGACACAGGATGAGATTGTAATTCCTACTGAATCTCAATTCATATCACACTTCCCTCCAGGCTTACTTCCTAATTTACTCGTTAAAAAATGTATTTATTACTCATTAACCAAAAAAAAAAAAAAAAAAAAAGGCTGAGATGCATGTCTGAGTGTTTGTTCTACTCTCCTTAACTTATATTTCTCCAGCTATTTCTTCACTTGGCTTGAGTGGATGGGTCATAATTTTCATCAAAAGACCTTTGATTGTTCCTTAGTCTTTTTTTTTTTTTTTTTTGGCTGCACCCTACGGCTTGTGGGCTTGTGGGATTTAGTTCCCCAATCGGGGATCGAACCTGCCCCCTTGGCAGTGAAAGCACGGAGTCCTAACCACCGGACCGCCAGGGAATTCCTTGTTCCTTAGTCTTTAATGCCACAACCTTGATTTTAACAAATAATGCCACTTGTAAATGAGACCTGGAGAAGGAATGCAGAGGAGAGAAGATAAAAGGAAAGGAGACTGAGTTTGAATTGCGTTTATCTTTCTTCTTGGATTGATGTTTTTCTGATGAAGAAGAAAATTGCTCCTCAGTTCAGCTCCCACATAAGGCTAGAGATTTGGGATTGTGCAGTGGGGGAAAGTAAGGGATGAGAGAAAAAAGATAGGAAAGAAAAGAGGAGTGAGTGAACATAAGGGGTAGGTGAGTGTGGGTGCAAGTGTGGAGAGTGAGCAGGATCCAAGTATCAGGGTAGAATGATAGAAGCAAGTGCTGAGGTGAGTGTCAAGGAGTGGGAAGGGAGGTGGGGAGCAAGGAGAGATAAGTGTTGAAGGTGAAGCCCTAAGGTTTTAGTCCCAAGCGCTGCACATTTGAGCTACTGCAGTTCAGAAGTATGTGTGTTCGTGTGTGCATGTGTGTGTGTGTGCTGAAGAGCTGGCATCTCAGAATTCTGTGCTTGATGGCACACTCAAAAATGAATCTCCCTGCTGTATAAAAAATAAATAAAATAAAATTTTTAAAAAAGAATCTCTATTCACCTGTTTTCCCAAGAACCAAAACAAGAGAAAATGAGTTAGACGGATCTTTGCAGTTTTTGAATAGAGATTTACACTTGAGATTGGCCCCAAGAACTTCCAAAACGATGCACAGCTGATCAGAGTATTAGTGGTGGAAAATACTCCATTAGCAAATGTAGCCTTAAGGACTTTTCAGAGAAGTTGTTCAGTGTTTGTTCAGAGCGGCAACCTCTAATCTTCCTCAGCCAAGGAATTTGGAAGTGGAGAGTAAGCAAGAACATGAATATGGACCTGTAAGGCGTTTTTCTTCTTCAATGTGGTAAGAGTAAACTCAGCTTTGTCCTATCAACAGATTTTATTCCCCCCACTATTTCCACCCAGGTTGCCCCTACCTTCAGCTGAATTTTTCCAACTCAGGTATTTGGACACTTTTGCCTATAAGAGCTCCAGACCAGTATTGTGCTGCCCTCGGGTTTCCCCGTACAAACCAAACTATCTGGAGCTCAACCATATTTCATTCTACTTCTCACTCTCACCTTCTTCTATTTATGCAGGAGAACAGTAACGGTGTCATCTTCCCGGAGCAAATAAATTGTTCCTTCTCATAGGCTGGTGGCTTTGTTTGTGTTTACTCTGTCACTGACTATAAAAGCTACCACCTCATGTACCTCCTGTTCCTTGATTGACATGAGCCTCAACATCCCCATGCTGCTGGTAGCCAACAAGGATGACCTGCTATGGAACCACCTCCTGTCATCAGAAGACATTGTGCAGGTTTCCAGTGACTTGGATAGCAAGCTCTCTGCCAGGGAGTATGTTTGATACCTTCCAGAAGCTATGTCAGGAAGAGGACCACAGGCATATTCAGCTTGGTGACAGGGCCAACCACAGTGCTCAGGTCAGTGGGGACCAGGAGGCAGTAATAACAGTGTGAACAGCAGCAATGAGGACAATGCAGAAAAACATTGGTTCCTGTTGGTTCCTTTCTCACCTCAAGTCTCCCAACATACAAGCAGGCACTGACCTCTAAGAGCAGGGCATCTACTACCCATACTTGAAGAGTCAGAAGTAGTGGGCTGAGAATTGGAGCATTTTTTTCTTTCTCTTCCTATATTACTGAACTTCTTGATTTTGAAGTTTGTGGTTTTCTGCTCTCATTGATTATTTCTTATGGTAGCAGAAACTCTCTGAGAAGATCCATCCCTTCATACCACCGGATGCCTCTTCATCAGACTACATCTGCCCTTAGCTCAGAAAAGGTAGAATTGGGTTCCCTGAAATTGTCACTGTTGCTTAGTAATTTAGGGATTACCCCATTATTGGTCTTTAGGTCTTTTTTTCCTCCTCTCCATCTTATTCATTTACTTTTAAAGTCAAATAAATGACCTTGCTCCTGAGATTTTGTTTGGGTTCCTCTTCTTTTCCTCAAGATGATCCCAGGGATTGAACAGCTACTTGTAAAAGAATGAAATTAGAACATTTTCCTCATACCATATACAAGAAATAACTCAAAATGGATTAAAAACTTAAATGTAAGGCTGGAAACCATAAAACTCCTAGAAGAAAACATAGGCAGTAGACTCTTTGACAGAAGTCTTAACAATATATTTTTTGTATCTACCTCCTTAGGCAAAGGAAATAAAAGCAAGAATAAACAAATGAGACCTAACTAAATTTACAGGCTTTTGCACAGCAAAGGAAACCATCAGCAAATCAAAAAGACAACCTACTAAATGGGAGAAAATATTTGCAAATGATATGTCCAATAATGGGCTAATATCAAAAATAAATAAACAGCTCATACAACTCAATATCAAAAAAACAACCATATCAAAAATGGGCAGAAGACCCAAATAGACATTTTTCCAAAGAAAACATACAGATGGTCAACAGGCACATGAAAAGATGCTCAATGTGGCTAATCACCAGAGAAATGCAAATCAAAACAACAATGAGATATCACCTCACAACAGTCAGAATGGGTATTATCAGAAAGACAACAAATGACAAGTGTTGGCGAGGATATGGAGAAAAGGGAACCCTAGTACACTGTTGGTGGGAATGTAAATTGGTGCAGCCACTATGGAAAACAGTATGGAGATTTCTCCCTTTTGGCTATCGTGAATAATATTTTTAATTTCCTTCTGAAATTGTTCATTGCCAGTGTATAGAAATACAACTGATTTTGTATCCTTCACTATTGCTGAAGTCATTTATTAGTACTAACATTATTTTTCTGAATGCTTTATGACTTTATGTATATATATGTATAAAAGATTGTATCACCTATGAATAGAAATAAGCTTACTTCTACTTTTCCAGTTTGGATGTCCCTCATAGCTTTTTCTTGACTAATTGCTCTGGTTAGAACTTCCAGGACAGTGTTGAATAGCAGAGGTGGAAGTGAGTATCCTTGTCTTGTTCTTGATCTTAGGGGAAAAGCTTTCAGAATTTCACCACTGAGTCTGATATTAGCTGAGTTAAAAAAAAAATGCCCTTTATGATGTTGAGGAAGTTCCTTTCTATTCTTAGTTTGCTGACTTTTTATAATGATAAAGCATTGGATTTTATCAAATGCTTTTTCTGCATCAATTAAGATGATCATGTTGTTTTCTTCATTCCATCATTGTGGTGTATTACATACATTGATATTCATATGTTGAACTTCTCTTGCATTCCTGGGATACATTCTGATTGGTTGTGGTTGTAATCCTTTTAATATGTTGCTGGATTCAGTTTGCTAGTATTTTGTTGAGAATTTTTGCATTTTTGTACATAAGGAATATTGGTCGGTAGCCTTTTGTAGTGTCTGTCTAGCTTTGGTGTCATGGAATGAGACAGTAGGTATTTCCTTCTCTTTTAACTGGTGTTAATTCTTCTTCAAACTTTTGGTAGATTTCACTAGTGAAGCCCATCTGGTCCTGGAGTTTGCTTTGTTGGAAGGTTTGACATTACTTATTTAATTGCCTTACTTGGTATAGGTTTGTTAAGGTTTTCTATCTCCTCTTGAGCCAGATTTGGTAGCTTGTGTGTTTCTTGGAATTTGCCCATTTCATCTGGGTTATCTACATTTTTGGTCTTCAATTGTTCATAATAATCACTTATTACTATATAATCATAGTGATCCCATTATTATGTGATAATAGTGATCACTTATTATAATTTTACAAACATAAAAAAGTAAGGTCTTTTTATTTCTGTTAGGCTGTAGCAATGTCTATAAGGTTTTTTGTTTTGTTTTGTTTTGTTTTAATTAATTAATTTATTTATTTTTGGCTGTATTGGGTCTTCGTTGCTGTGCGTGGGCTTTCTCCAGTTGTGGCGAGTGGGGGCCACTCTTCATCGCGGTGCGCGGGCCTCTCACTGTCGCAGCCTCTTCCGTTGTGGAGCACAGGCTCCAGACGTGCAGGCCCAGTAGTTGTGGCTCACGGGCCTAGCCGCTCCGCGGCATGTGGGATCCTCCCGGACCAGGGCACAAACCCGTGTCCCCTAGCACTGTCAGGCGGATTCTCAACCACTGAGCCACCAGGGAAGCCCTAGGTTTTTTAAAATTATAAAACAAGGTTTTCTCCCTCTGACACAATAGTTGTGAATGCTGCCACCCCCACAGAAGATGCCCAGCTGAGAAATGGGGAGTGGTAGGTGGATAACCAAAGATGCCATAATGCTCTCTTACTGTATTTTTTTTTAGCAGTCTTTCTTCATTAAGCACTCCTCTAGTTGCTCTTAGTTGTTTTTTATTAGATATCAGAGCTCTGAAAAAGTTGATTCTGACCGTTTTTCCCAGCCTAATGGTGGTAGCTTTAGTGGATGGATGAATCCCTGGAGCTTCCTCTCCTTCATTCTTAGTGATGTCATCCCTCCCCCCAACATTTCATTTTGATTATGAAAACTTTCAATCACACAGCAAAGATAAAAGAATAGTACAAAAAAAAAGAATAGTACAGTGAAGACCTACCACATAGATTCTACCACAGACATGTTTTATACTTGTTTTTAATCATATAACCATTTATCTATGAATCCCTCTATCAATCCATTAACTCATCTTATGCTTTGATGCATTTCAAAGTAAACTGCAGACTTCCATAAACCCTCTGACACTTCCATATGTATATCATTAACAGAGTTCAATATTCCTTTTAGTATTTTAAACTCTGATGTAAAGTATACCTACGATGAAATACACAATTATTAAGTATACATTCACTGAGATTTGACATGTGTAACTTTGACAATTGAGGAATGGCCCAAATACTGTGATGAGGTTAGTAGGATCTTGAGCTAGTTAAAAGATCCTCAGGGCATGTGGCCCAACTTTTCTATCTGATGATTCTCTCCATAGCATCCCCACAAAATCCACTGTTGGCTTCTATACCTTCAGGGATTGGCATCTCACAAATTCTGCAAGTAGTCTGTTCCATCTTTGGACAGCTCAGAGTATTCAGACACCCTTATTCAGACATCCTAGAGCTACACACAACAAGATTAATCATCTTTCTCCCACTGCAGACAGTCCTTATGAGCTGTAAAGAGCCCTTCCCCAAGTATTCCCTTCTCCATAATAAGTCCTGGTTCCTTTAACTGCTTTTCACTGCATCTACCAGCCTGCTAATTCGACTCGGAATGCTGTATCAAAGTCTTCTTTAAATGGCACTGTGTCGAAGCCAAGGACAAACTCCCACTAAGGAGGGCTCTTCAAATTAGAGGGAGTTGAGTAATTTTCTTTCACTCTTTCCTCTGATGCTGAACGTCTGTAAGACGTTTGCCCCTTTGACTCAGACCCTAGTCGAGCTTGGTGTAAGACGTTGACTCTTTTCCCCCAGGCGACTCAGTGTTTCTTTGATTATTCCATGCTGCCATCTGGTGGCTAGATCAGGTAGTTCATGCCTTTTTATTTTTTTTTGAACTATTGGAGCCGGGGAGAGGAACTATAGGTTAAGAAGAAAAATAAGTGGAGTCTTTTAAGAAGAGGATTTGATTCCTTCCCCTCATGTAATTCCTGCTGTATGTCATGCATTCATACTTTGGGAGCCCAAAGTAGAGGGCGTGGACACAGCTAGGTTATGGCCACAGAAAGTATGTCGGGAACATGCTATTTTGGTCCAAATCTGACAAATTAATTTTGAGCAAGTCACTTTTCCTTCTAGTGTCTCAGTTTCCACACCTTGATCCCAACATATTTATAAAATGAAGCCAAGCAGAAGTGAAAGCAAAGCCAGGTTGTGAAAGGAAGAATGTGAAGTGGAGGACTGAGGGCTTAAGGTGGGGGAGGGGGCAGCAGGAAAGGGATAAGTAAAGCCTGAACATGATAAACAGCAGGAGAATGCAGGGCTGCTGTAGGACATGCTGGGTCCTAGGCTCATATTTCAGGGGCGTGCCTTTCTATATAAGTAGTCCCTTTCTATAAATGTCATGGACCCATGAGAGGTGTAGTGATTTAGCAATGAAGATTTAGAATGATGGGTAGAGAAGAGGTACTTATACACTTGTTTATTTAACAGTTCATGTGGAAATTTTCCATAATGTCTGAGTACTATCTCTTCATTTTTAGGTCTAGAAACCATTTCTTCATGTTCTTTACCGTCAAATGCACCATACCTGGCTAATTTCATGTCTTCCATTACTAGAAAAAGGTAGCAATGCTGTTACCATTTCCAATGCAATGGCTCTTTGGAATCTGTATCCTATGCAGTTCTTTTAGCCCAAGTCTTGGCAGTGGACCTTGGTAGCCTAGAGCCTTAAAATGTCCTGTGTCTGATGTGAGTGAGAGTCACCCCAAATCAACATGTCAACACCATTTTGGCGGCCTAATCTCACCCGATCCCATGAAAGATTACTATGACAGCCAATGGGAGTAATCTGCTAGTCTGGCCACCCTCCTGGAACCAGAGACTGTCTGCAGAACCCCGGGGCAACCAGTTTATAACTTGTCTTTTCACCTTTTAAGGTGTTTTTGTGAAACAAAAGGTTTTGATTTCAAAAATTCAAATTTATCAATTTTTTAGTAGTGGATGCACTTTGAGTCTTGTTTTAGAAAATTTTCCCTAACCCAAGGTCTAAAAAGTATAGAACATTTCCACGATTGTAGAAGATTCTATTGGACAGGCCTAGTTACCCTAATAATTGGTACCCTGTGCTAAAGACAAAAAAAGCTGAAACAGGTTAAAATCTATAGTGGGATCAGATTCCTGGTGATACTATTAGTTTGCGGCCTATAGAGAAGGAGCTTAGAACCTGATAGTGTTGCTGCTGTTGATAGTTGACTTGCTTTTTAGGTCTTGCTGGTTAGTCTAGGCTGAGATCACAGTAGTTGTTACATAACAACCACTTATATAATCATTTTTTTCTGCTGACTGAAATGATATCAAAATGTTTGCCACTATTTACTGCCTTTTACAGGTATGGCTATTTTTCAAATATACCGTGGTCACTACAGTAATTTTAAACTCCATTTAAATTCCACAATTCTCACTAGAGAGATTTGACATGCAAGGCAGTCTTGTCAACAGAGATATTTCACTAAAGTGCAACCAAAATTATCTGAGTCCAAGGACCTCTACTGTGGGATCCTCTTGCTGCCACTAGTTTTTAAACCAAAAGCAAAGAAAACAACATCCCTCAATCTCAATTTACCACTTTATGCAACGAAAGACTCCTTTTCCTCTATTTGTCTCATTAGAAACTTGTGAAAGACTAAATTAGGGTGAAATTTTAAAGACTTTCAGAAATATACATTATATATATATGAATCCCATTTCCTTCCCCAAATCTGGAAAGCATAACAAATTTGTTTGTAGGCGTTTGCCTCATACTTTAATTTTTGAGTGTTGAGGAAAGGTCCTGTGGAAAATTATACTACTTTTACAATGCAATATCCTTCATTTGGAATAAGTCAGATTACCTTTTTGTGTGAACCAAGAGCACTTAGAAGATGGAGTGTGTCCTTTAAGGAAGAAAATTTTGCATACTTTATTACTTATTTGGAGACTGAAGGGCATCCTTACCTGATACTATTTGGGTTAATAGTTACACTTTCCAGTTCAGCCACTGGGAGGGCAATGTATCCTTCGATTTTCTAGGAGTTGTGTGTAATACTTAGTATCCATCGTCTCCCTTAGTTTCTCTATTGTTTCTCTGATAAACCGGATAGGATGGTTTAGGAGATTAATTGCTTCTCACATAAATAGCCAGCTTTCTGGGAGAAGCTTTGGCTTTTTTTTTTTTTTTTTTTTGCGGTACGCGGACCTCTCACTGTTGTGGCCTCTCCCGTTGCGGAGCACAGGCTCCGGACGCGCAGGCTCAGCGGCCATGGCTCACGGGCCCAGCCGCTCCGCGCCATGTGGGATCTTCCCGGACCGGGGCACGAACCCGTGTCCCCTGCATCGGCAGGCAGACTCTCAACCACTGCGCCACCAGGGAAGCCCAAGCTTTGGCTTTTATATGAACATTTTCCTACCAGTTATTGGCAGCGGGTGAACTTCGCTACTCTACTCTTATGACTGCTTCATTGTTGGGGTCATCAGATTCACGGAGGAAGTAGAAAAATACTAAAGATTAAGGTTTCACAGTTTAAAAATTACAAATAATATAGATTATTTAGGGGCTAAATCGGCATTCTGTGAAATGTCTTTTCCTTCCTCTCTCTTGTTCACTTAGAAGCACTTCCAGTCTTCTATTATCAGGGGCCACACAGGCAGAGTGCTGGAGTAGAAAATACACTGACTCAGAATCACGGTGTGTGACTTTGAGCACATCGTGTAACCTTTATGGGTCTCTTTTTCGAGTAAACCTTCACTATCACATTAGATAACGGAAGGGAAAGTCCCTTGAAGAGGGTTCTAACCTTAATGTATTGCCCCTTCCTAGCTTCTTTGGTTCAAACGTTTGGTGGGGCAGTTATACATTCTGTCTAAATGAGGTATTTGGATACTTTATTAACATATCAAAGCCCTACTTCCCCTTTCCTCCTATTTCAAAACCAAATTAAACTAAAACCTTTTCATTTGCTATACTGTTTGTGGAGAATTTTAACATCAGTTATCTAATTTGATTTACTCAACGTCCCTATTTTACAGATGCGAACCCATTGAAAACCCTTTGAAGTCGTGGCTCCTAGACTAGAAATGAAGCCTACCTCCAGTCTAATGTTCTTTTTAGTATGTTGCTGTTTTTTTTTGAAATCTCTTTTTTTCTTGTTACTGGGTAAATTTTTGAGCTGGCTAAACTACAAATATGTCTGGCTTTCAATCTTCTAGGCCACTCCTCTTCTACTCCCTCCGCCCTCAGTCCCCTCCCTCTCACTTCTTAAAGCTCTGCACTTTGCTGCGACCGCCATATTTCTTCTTTTCCCGGAGTAGAAGCTTGCTCATATTGGATCTCTTTGCCTGTGTGGTTCTTTCTGGAACATTTTCCAGCCCCCAACCATGCCTTATGGCGTATTTCTTTTAAAAAATTCACCAAAAATTCATAAAATATTTTTAAAAATCTGAAATTTCTCCTAGTATTTTCTTGACACCTCGCTATTTTACAGATATTTGGGGTATTTTTAGGCAGTTTTCCATTTTAAAGGAATTTTCCTTTGGAATGATTTTTGGTTGACTCCTCTGGTTTTTTGTGGTTTAGTTTTCTTTTTCTCCCCCTTTTCTATATTTTGCCCATCGGGGCTGTGGATACCTGGTTTTAATATTGTTATTTTTTTGCCCATCGGGGCCGCGGATACCTGCTTTTAATTTTTTTTTCCCTTAGCCCATCGGGGCCTCGGATACCTGCTGTGTACCCCCTCTCTCCCCAACCCTCTGGCCCAACGGGGCAATGGATACCTGCCTTTTTTTTTTTTAAATTTATATTTTGGCCCATCGGGGCCTTGGATACCTGCTTTGATTTTTTTTTTTTTCCCCTTGCCCATCGGGGCCTCGGATACCTGCTTTAATATTTTTTTTTCCTTGCCCATCGGGGCCGTGGATACCTGCTTAGATTTTTTTTTTTCATCGCCCATCGGGGCTTTTTATGGATGGAAAAGTGTTGGGTTTTGTGGTTCGTTGTGCTATCTGGAATGTCTACAAAATGTTGCTGCTAATCGTTTGGTGTTGTGTGAGTGGACCTACGGCTTTGGCTGGGAGATGACTTTGCAGTTAGGCTAGGGGGTTGGTTAGGCTGGGGAGGAAAGATGGCGGCCACTTTAGAATTGCCGCCCAGCTTGGCTGAGGGCTAGTTGTGCTAAGTATAAACCAGGAAGGTAAGATGAATAGTGGGACAGGCAGAGGAAATGATATGCATTGCATGAGTTAAGTGTTTTGAATGAGCTGATTTGGGTCATCTTAGGAGTTTTGCATGAATTGTGGTATCATGAGGTGGAAAAACAGGATCATCCTGTGTCACATTACAAAAGGCTAATCGAAAATGAGAGGGAGAGGACCTAGGCGCAGGGTTCAAAATGGCGATTTTGACTTTGCAGCATTGCTTAGCATGGCTCTCTGCTTTGTTAGAGTGTTCAAAATGGCGGATCCATTTTGCCGCAGTGTTCCAGTGGCGGGAAGCCACATCATGGGTGTCTTTGTTCTAGTGTGCAGCATGGCGGTGGAAATATTCTGTTGCATAGTAAAAGATGGCGGTTTAAGTACTTGCCGCAGTCTAAAACATGGCGGGCCTTTGTCTTTGCCGTGTGCATTTCCTGACAGGTTTTGCCGCAGGGACAATATGGCTGACCTTGTCATGTGGATATCATGGCAGTTTGTCACGTGGGCGTCATGGCAGGGGTGAGCGACCGTTACATTCTTGGCGGGCTTTGCACCAGGAGGGCCTGCCGCATTGTTAAAGATGGCGGGCTTTGCCGCGAAAAAGGGAAAGGAGGGATTGGTGTTAGATTGCCGCATGACCCACCCAATCAGAAAGGATGGTGGAATTGGTCGCAGCCAGTTAGTGGAGGATGGAATTAGACAAGAGTTAGCATAGCACCTCGCTACCGTCTCTATTCAGCCAGTCAGGACCGGCCACGTTTGTACTACTCCCAGTGGGTGGTACCAAGGTCTTTCCAAGGACATTTGGCCTTTCCACCTCCCTCCCCTTTCACTTGCTCCCTCCCCTCCAGCATTGCCACTTGCAGTGCAGGATATTAGGTTGTGCGGGCTGAACTTCACACCATTCCTCTGCATTGGTGCCGTGGCCTAAGGCTAGTGTACTACCCGCCCCCGCCAACCCCGCCTCTGCTCTTCTGCACTTTGGCCAGGGGCAGTGCTCCATGCCTGCCAAGTGTGAAAATGGCGGTGAGTCGTGGCAAGGACCAGAATGGATCGCAGATGATCGTTGGCCAACAGGTGGCAGAAGAGGAATCCCTGCCTTCCTCAAGAGGAACACCTACCCCGTGGCTAATGCTGGGGTCGGATTTTGATTTCAATTTGTTTCTTGGAGGTCATACATAGTTTGATTATGTGGTTTGCTAATGTTCGATTTAAGCCTTAAGGGACTACTATGGAAATGTATTTAGGGGCTTTATTTGTAGACTTCAGTTACATTTAATTGTTTTTCATGTTTGAGTTCCTTTAAAATTCCTTAAAGTTTTCAGTTTCTTTTTCTACAAATTGCTTAAACTTTTTTTGTCTTTAGATATTCAAAGTAAAATAATAAGCCATTTAAAAGTTTTTACTGTTTTTTACTTTGGGGCTGACTTAATAAGCTACTTCCCTTTGGATTTTTGAAGAGTCTTATAGAACAGAAGTAGTTAATTAAAAATTTAACGTTATAACTGAATGTAAAAAGGAATATTTGAAGGTCCACTCCGGTCCAGGCCTTGCTTTGTTCCCACCCTTAATGCTGCACTAATTGACTAATGACCACCCTATCTGCAGGAAACTTGAATTGCTGTGGACTTGCTTCTTCTATTCGAACTTATTATATTGGAGTATTATTGCTCATAATTTCAATTTTCTGTGGTTCCTTTCCTCCACAGCCTCTAGCTCCACCCCAGCCCTGTTCCCAGCAACCCCCTTTCTGGCCCCAGCCCTGGCCCTAGCCCCAGCCCTGGCCCCAGCCCCGACCCCGGCCCCTGGCCCTGCCCCGGCCCCTGGCCCTGCCCCAGCCCCTGCCCATGCCCCAGCCCCAGCCCCAGCCCCAGCCCCAGCCCCAGCCCCAGCCCCAGCCCAGCCTCAGTCCTGTTTCTCCCTAAAGACCGTGAAATTTGCATTGATTCAGTGCTAAAAATAAGTTGTCCGTTGCTCACCCAGTAGACTGGGATACCCTGTCTGCCTCTAGCATTGGAGATCTTGAATGCTGACTACCCAAGTCACCATTTTCAATTAATGTACAGAATCCCTTTTGTCCATTGTCCCATGTTAGAACAAAGAATCCACACACCCTTTGCATTAATGTTAGGAAATGTTAATTAATTGAGAGCTTTCATAAGTCTAGTTACTCATAATCTTCTCAATCCCCTGTCCTTAAGGAAGGAGAAACCATTCCTCTGTCATTGCTGCAGTAGTCACAATCCCAGTTTTCTGGACAGTGCATATATACTGTGCTGACCACCTAAACTGTTTGCACTGAGTGAAATTCTAATTGTTCATAATCCTGCCCATTGGATTAGATCCCAGTCAAAAACCCTTTTGCATTCAGCAGGGGGCACAGAAAACCCAGATTTTTTGTTCCACAGTTAATGTGCTCAGTCCCAATTGTCATAGCCTTGTCCATTAAACAAAGGCATCCTACCAATTTTGCCCTGCTTTTCGGGAGTCCTGCTGTTCTTGGACAATTAAAGTACCAAACTGTACATCGTCTTCCCCATTAATCAATGACCCTCCATCCCATTCGCATTGCTATTAGACAGTGCTGACTATCTGAGATCATCTTCCTTGAATTATTAATAAGAAGAATCCCAATTGTTCATTACACAAGTCCTTTGCAACTTTTTTGCACTACAGCAGAAGTGCTCAATCCTCAAAGTCCTTTACTTTGGAATATTAATGGATACAATCACTGTTAGTCATGGTCCTGCCTAACAGGTAAGACCCACCCATGCTCTTCATTGCTCCTAGGCAGTTCGGACTACTTATCACTTTGCATTAATATGTAAAATCCTCATTTCCCATGGTCCCACCCATTAGTCTAGGATATCCCTTACCTCTGTGCCATTTCTTTTGAGGAGTTGTGATTACCCAAAGTCCCTTCTCTTATTAGACAATTGATGTGCATAATTGCATATATCTATGGTCCCATGCAATAAAAAATGAGATCCCACACTCAGTGGAATACTGCTAGGTCGTGCAGATTGATTATTCAAGAACTCAGCTTTTCGACAGTTAATTTGCACAGTTGCAGTTGTCCAGAGTCCTGTCCATTTTAATGGGCCACTGTATCCCATTTGCATGCTATATGGGTCAAACTCTCAAGGAACCTTCTCTTGAATTGATAATGTTCATAGTTGCATTTGTAAATGTCCTGTGAATTAGTCACACCCACCCGCTTTGTATTCCAGCAGAGGACCCTTACTACTTAAGAACTCTGCACTAGGACATTTTATGTGCTCAAACCTAATTATTACACCTGAGCCTTTTGTATCAGGAACGCTGCACCATCTTTACTTCTGAAAGGTGCTAATTATCTAAGGCCATTTCCTGACACTGTTCATGTGCAAAATTGCAGTCCCAATGACTCCTTTCTTTAAACTAGAATCCCATCCCCAGCTAACTGCCTTTGCATTACAGCAGAGGATACTTCGGGCAGTTAATGGGCTTGATTGCAGCTACAGACCCCTCTGTTAGTCTAGCACCCATTCCCCTCCTAGATGATTTGCATTACTACAGGCAGTACAAGGGACTGATAATGGACTTATACAGCTACAGTCCCTTATGTTAACCTAGGAACTCATCCCCACCTAACTCCCTTTGAGTGAGGAGGGTACTGTGGAGGGTACTTGGAACTGTTAATGAGCTTTATTGCAGCTACAGTTCCTTTTGTCACTCTAGAATCCATTATCTTCCTACTCGATTTGCATTACCACAAAGGGCAGGGCACAAGGGACTGTTAATGTGCTTAAGTGGAGCTACAGTTCCTTATGTTAATCTAGGAACCCATCCCCCCCAACTCCTTTTGCATTAATGCAGAGCCTACATGGACTTGTTAATGGGCTTAATTGTACTGCTGTCCCTTCTGTTAGTCTAGAATCCCATCCCTCCTACTCAATTTGTGTTACCCCAGAATGTATGAGAGACTGTTACTGTGCTTGAATGCATCTGTAGTCTCTTATGTTTACCTATGATCCCATTCCTGTCTAAATCCCTTTGCATGACTGCAGAGGGTACTTGGGTCTGTTAATAGGCTCCATTAGAGCTACAGTCCCTTCTGTTAGTAGAGTCCCATGCCCTCCTACTCTATTTGCATTACCAAAAGGGGGACAATGGACTGTTAATGGGCTTTATTGCAGATATGATTCCCCTCTGTTAATCTAGAATCAGTTTCCTTCTTATTGGATTTGCATTACCACAGAGGGTACAGGGACTGTTAATGTGCTTAAATGCAGCTGCAGTCCCTTATGTTAACCTAGGATCCCATCCCCAGCTATCTCCCTTTTCATTACTGCAGAGCCTACATAGAACTTGCTAATGGGCTTAATTGTACTACTGTCCCTTATCTTAGCCTAGGATCCCATTAGAGCTAATTACCTCCTAATTCCCTTTAGATTACCAAAGAGGACACAAGGGACTGTTAATGTGCTTTTAAATGCACGTACAATCCCCCCCCTTTCTTTAACCTAGGATTCCATTCCCACCTCACTCTCTTTTCATGACTGCAGAGGGTACTTGGGACTGTTAATAGGCTCCATTAGAGCTACAGTCCCTTCTGTTAGTAGAGTCCCATGCCCTCCTACTCTATTTGCATTACCAAAAGGGGGACAATGGACTGTTAATGGGCTTTATTGCAGATATGATTCCCCTCTGTTAATCTAGAATCAGTTTCCTTCTTATTGGATTTGCATTACCACAGAGGGTACAGGGACTGTTAATGTGCTTAAATGCAGCTGCAGTCCCTTATGTTAACCTAGGATCCCATCCCCAACTATCTCCCTTTTCATTACTGCAGAGCCTACATAGAACTTGCTAATGGGCTTAATTGTACTACTGTCCCTTATCTTAGCCTAGGATCCCATTAGAGCTAATTACCTCCTAATTCCCTTTAGATTACCAAAGAGGACACAAGGGACTGTTAATGTGCTTTTAAATGCTCGTACAATCCCCCCCCTTTCTTTAACCTAGGATTCCATTCCCACCTCACTCTCTTTTCATGACTGCAGAGGGTACTTGGGACTGTTAATGGGTTTTATTGCAGCTACAGTCCCTTCTGTTAGTCTAGACTCCCATTCACTCCTACAGGATTTACATTAACACAGAAGGTACATACAAAGGACTGCTAATGTGCTTAAATAGAGCTACAGTCCTTTATGTTAATCTAGGATCCCATTGCCACCTAACTCCCTTTTCATGACTGCAGAGCCTACATGGACTTGTTAATGGGCTTAATGGCACTGCTGTCCCTTCTGTTAATCTAGGAGTCCATCCCACCTACTCAATTTGCATTATCCCAGAGTGTACAAGAGACTGCTACTGTGCTTAAATGCATCTACAGTCTCATGTTTACCTATGATCTCATTCCCACCTAACTCCCTTGCACTACCACAGAGGGTACAAGGGACTGTTACTGTGCTTAAAAGCAGCTACAGTCCCTTATGTTTATCTAGGACCCTATTCCCGCCTGACTCCCTTTTAATGACTGCAGAGGGTACCTGGGACTGTTAATGGGCTTTACTGCAGCTACAGTCCCTCTGTTAATCTAGAATCAGTTTCCTTCTTACTGGATTTGCATTATCACATAGGGTAACTGGGACTGTTAATGTGCTTAAATGGAGTTATAGTCCCTTATGTTAACCTAGGATCCCATTCCCACCTAACTTCCTTTTCATTAATGCAGAGCCTATATGGGACTTGTTAATGGGCTCAATTGCACTGCTGTCCCTCCTATTAGTCTAGGAGCCCATCCCTCTTACTTGATTTGCATTACCCCAGAGTGTAGAGACTGTTAACATCCTTAAATGCATCTACAGTCTCTCATGTTTACCTATGATCCCATTCCCATTTAAAGCTCTTTGAATGACTGCAGAGGGTACTTGGGACTGTTAATGGGCTTTACTGCAGCTACAGTCCCTTCTGTTAATCTAGAATCAGTTTCCTTCTTACTGGATTTGCATTATCACATAGGGTAACTGGGACTGTTAATGTGCTTAAATGGAGTTATAGTCCCTTATGTTAACCTAGGATCCCATTCCCACCTAACTTCCTTTTCATTAATGCAGAGCCTATATGGGACTTGTTAATGGGCTCAATTGCACTGCTGTCCCTCCTATTAGTCTAGGAGCCCATCCCTCTTACTTGATTTGCATTACCCCAGAGTGTAGAGACTGTTAACATCCTTAAATGCATCTACAGTCTCTCATGTTTACCTATGATCCCATTCCCATTTAAAGCTCTTTGAATGACTGCAGAGGGTACTTGGGACTGTTAATGGGCTTTATTGCAGCTACAGTCCCTTCTGTTAGTCTAGACTCCCATTCACTCCTACAGGATTTACATTAACACAGAAGGTACATACAAAGGACTGCTAATGTGCTTAAATAGAGCTACAGTCCTTTATGTTAATCTAGGATCCCATTGCCACCTAACTCCCTTTTCATGACTGCAGAGCCTACATGGACTTGTTAATGGGCTTAATGGCACTGCTGTCCCTTCTGTTAATCTAGGAGTCCATCCCACCTACTCAATTTGCATTATCCCAGTGTACAAGAGACTGCTACTGTGTTTAAATGCATCTACAGTCTCATGTTTACCTATGATCCCATTCCCACCTAACTCCCTTGCACTACCACAGAGGGTACAAGGGACTGTTACTGTGCTTAAAAGCAGCTACAGTCCCTTATGTTTATCTAGGACCCTATTCCCACCTGACTCCCTTTTAATGACTGCAGAGGGTACTTGGGACTGTTAATGGGCTTTACTGCAGCTACAGTCCCTTCTGTTAATCTAGAATCAGTTTCCTTCTTACTGGATTTGCATTATCACATAGGGTAACTGGGACTGTTAATGTGCTTAAATGGAGTTATAGTCCCTTATGTTAACCTAGGATCCCATTCCCACCTAACTTCCTTTTCATTAATGCAGAGCCTATATGGGACTTGTTAATGGGCTTAATTGCACTGCTGTCCCTCCTATTAGTCTAGGAGCCCATCCCTCTTACTTGATTTGCATTACCCCAGAGTGTAGAGACTGTTAACATCCTTAAATGCATCTACAGTCTCTCATGTTTACCTATGATCCCATTCCCATTTAAAGCTCTTTGAATGACTGCAGAGGGTACTTGGGACTGTTAATGGGTTTTATTGCAGCTACAGTCCCTTCTGTTAGTCTAGACTCCCATTCACTCCTACAGGATTTACATTAACACAGAAGGTACATACAAAGGACTGCTAATGTGCTTAAATAGAGCTACAGTCCTTTATGTTAATCTAGGATCCCATTGCCACCTAACTCCCTTTTCATGACTGCAGAGCCTACATGGACTTGTTAATGGGCTTAATGGCACTGCTGTCCCTTCTGTTAATCTAGGAGTCCATCCCACCTACTCAATTTGCATTATCCCAGAGTGTACAAGAGACTGCTACTGTGCTTAAATGCATCTACAGTCTCTTATGTCTACCTATGATCCCATTCCCACCTAACTCCCTTGCACTACCACAGAGGGTACAAGGGACTGTTACTGTGCTTAAAAGCAGCTACAGTCCCTTATGTTTATCTAGGACCCTATTCCCACCTAACTCCCTTTTAATGACTGCAGAAGGTACTTGGGACTTTTAATGGGCTTAAATGCAGCTACAGTCCCCTGTCTTAACCTAGGATCCCATCCCTAATTATCTTCCTTCCATTACTGCAGAGCCTACATAGGACTTTTAAATGGCCTTAGTTGCACTACTGTCCCCTCCGTTAGTCTAGGATCCTATCCCTACCTAATTCCCTTTAGGTTACCAAAGAGGATACAAGGGACTGTTAATATGCTTAAATGTAGAAACAGTCGCTTTTTTAAGGTAGGATCCTATTCTCACCTAACTCCCTTTGCATTACCACAGAGAGTACAAGGGACTGTTACTGTGCTTAAAAGTAGCTACAGTCAACCCTGTTACCCTAGATTCCCATCCAGTCCTACATGATTTGCGTTACCACAGGCCCTACAAGGGACTGTTAATGGGCTTAAAAACAGCTACAGCTCCTTATGTTAACCTAGGATCCCATCCCCACCTAACTTTTCACGACTGCAGAGGGTACTTGGGACTGTTAATGGGCTCAATTAGAGCTACAAGCCCCTTCTGTTAGTCCAGATTCCCATGCCCTCCTACTCAATCTGCATTACCAAAGGGAGTACAATGGATTGTTTATGTGCTTAAATGGAGCTACAGTCCCTTATGTAACCTAAGGTTCCATTTCCAGTTAACTCCCTTTCCTGACGGCAGAGGGTACTAGGGACTGTTAATGAGCTTATTGCAGCTTCATTCCCTTCTGTTAGTGTACATTCCCATCCTCTCTTACACGGTTTGCATTGCCACAAGCTGTATAACTATTAATGTACTTAAATGCAACTACAGTCCCTTATGTTAACCTAGGATCCCATTCCTACCTAACTCCCTTTTCATTAATGCAGAGCCTACATGGGACTTGTTAATGGGTTTAATCACAGCTACAGTCCCTTCTCTTAGTCTAGATTCCCATCCCCTCCTACAGATTTACATTATCACAGAGGATACAAGGGACTGTTAATGTGCTTAAATGCAGGTATAGTCCCCTTTATTGTTTCACCTAGGATCCCATTCCCAACTAATCCCCTTTGCATTACCACTGACTGTACAAGGGACTGTTAACGTGCTTAAATGCAATTATAGTCCGTTATGGTAATCTTGGATCCCACCCCCAACTAACTCCCTTTGTATGACTGCAGAGAATACTTGGGACTTTAAATGCGATTGATTGCAACTACAGTCCTTTCTGTTAGTCTAGGATCCGTTCCCTTCCTTCTTGATTTGCATTACCAGAGAGGGTAGAAGGGATGGTTAATGTACTTAAATGGGTCTACAGTCCCTTATGATAACCAGGATCCCATTTCCACCTAACTCCCTTTGCACTACCACAGAGGCTACAAAGTACTGCTGAAGTGCTTAAATGCAGATACAGTCCCTTATGTTAACCTAGGATCTTGTTCCCACCTAACTCCCTTTGCATGACTGCAGAGGGTATTTGGGACTATTAATGGGCTTTACTGAAGCCACAGTCCCTTTTCTTAGTCTAGGATCCCATCCCCTCCTACAGGATTTACATTACCACTGGAGGGTACAAGGGACTGTTATGGTGCTTAAATGCAGGTAGAGTTCAAGGATCCCATTTCCACCTGCCTCCATTTGCATTACCAAAGAGGCTACCAGGGACTGCTAATGTGTTTAAATGCAGGTACAGTGCCTTGAGTTAACCCCGAAATCCCACCTAACTCCCTTTTCATGACTGCAGATGGTAATTGGGACTGTTAACAAGCTTTAATGCAGCTATGGTTTCTCTCTTAGTCTAGAATCCCATTCCCTCCTACTTTACATTACCACAGAGTGTACAAGGGACTTTAATGTGCTTAAATGGCACTACAGTCCCTTATGTTACCTATGATCCCATTCCCACGTAACTCCCTTTGCATGACTGCAGAGAGTACTTGGGACTGTTAATGCGTTTACCTGCCTATACAGTCTCATCTGTCGGTCTAGATTCCCATGCCCGCCTACTCAATTTGCATTATAAAAGAGGGTACAAAGGACTGTTAATGTGCTTAAATGCAGTTATAGTCCCTTTGTAAGGTGGGATCCCATTCCTACTAACTCCCTTTGCTTCATCCCAGAGGCTACAAGGGACTTTCAATGTGCTTAAATGCAGGTACAGTCCCTTATGTTAACCTTGAAATACATTCCCACCTAACTCCCTTTTCATCACTGCAAAGGGTACTTGGGACTGTTAATGGGCTTCATTGAAGCTGCTGTCCCTTCTGTTGTCTAGACTCCCTTTCCCTCCTTGATTTGCATTACCACAGTGTACAATGGACTGTTACTGTGCTTGAATGCAGGTACAGTACTATTTTTTAAACCTAGGATCCCATTCCCACCTAACTCCCTTTGCGTTTCTGCAGAGGGCACTTGGGACTATTTTAATTGGACTCCTGTCCCTTCTGTTAGTCTGGGATCCCATCCCCTCCTACTTGATTTGTGTTTCCACAGAGGCTACAGGGGACTGTTAATGTGCTTATTAAATGCAGGTACAATCCCTTATGTTAACCTAGGATCCCATTCCCACCTATCTCCTTTTGCATGACTGCAGAGGTATTTGAGACCTTTAAAGTGGTTAGTGGCAGCTGTAGTCCCATCTGTTAAATGTACTTTCTCAAGCACTCCAATTCCCTCACATAACTTGGGAACATATTTGGGACTGTCACTGTGCTCGTTTTTAGCTGTGGTCCCTTCTGTAATTCTAGGATCTCATCCCTTTCTACTCATTTGTATTACTTGTTGATATTGGGACTGAAAGGTGCTTAAATGCAGCTGTAATCCGTTTTGTTAATCTAGGATTCCATGCCTTCTAACTCCCTTAACATTACCTAGGAGTGTATTTGGGACTGTTGAAGTGCTTAATTGCATCTGTGGTCCCTTCTGTTTAGTCTCACTTCCCATGCCCTCTTACTCCCTTTGCATTACAGCAGAGGGCACTTGGGACTATTAAAGTGTTTAATTGCAGCTGTGGTCCCTTCTCTTAGTTTGGGGTCCATGCCCCCCAGCTTTGTTTGCATTACCACAGAAGGTACTTGGAACTGTGAATGTGTTTAAATGCAGATGTGGTCCCTTTTGTTAGTTTCGGATCCCATGACTCCCTTTACATTACCTGGGAGGGCATTTGGGACTGTCATGATGGTAATTGCACCTGTGTTCCCTTCTGTTGGTCTAGGATTCCGTTACCTCCTACTCCCTTTGCATTACATGGGAGCGTTTGGGGGACTCTTAAGATGCTTAACTGCAACTATGGTCCTTTCTGTTAGTCTAGTTTCCAGTCCCTTTCTACTCGCTTTGCATTACCACAGAGGGTACTTGGGACTGTTGTGGTGCATCCCATCCTCTCACACCCTGTCAGCATTACAGCATAGGGTCCTGAACACCAAGGCCCCTTCTTTTCACTGTTAATGCACAATTGTATTTGTCCTTCTTCCTCTGCAGTATATAAAGACCTCACTAATTTCCCTTGTATTCAGTGGTGGATGCCCTTTACTCAAGACCTTTGTACTAGAATAAAGTGAGCCATGGTAATTGACCACAAATATATCTTTCACTTAAGTCCCTTGTACTCTCTTTGTTTTATAAGAAGATGTATTAATTACCTCCGTTACTTTTTCTGGGAGTATTTACATACAAAATTCCAGTGTTCAAGGCCCCTCTCTTTAAACTAATATCCCTCCCTTTCTGTATTATATCAGGGGATGTTAGTGACTCAGATTCCTTCTCTTGGGACTCATTGTGCATGTGCCCTTGTGACAAGCTAATATCTTGACTTCTTAGTATTATAGGAGGGACTACTGACTAGTTTCTCTTTTGGACAGTTAATGTGCAGAATTACACTAGGATCCCATCCCATTTCACCTCCTTTGCATCAGGGGTCCTGATCAACTGTGGCTGCTTTTCCTCTAGAGTTTAAATGTGCATAATTTCAGTAACCCATGCTCCCCTATGTTAGATTAGGATCCCATTTCCTTGCCCCATTTACGTTACTGCAGGGGCTTCTGACTAGCCAAGATTCGTTTTCTTGGACTGTTAATGTGTATACTTACATTTGCTCTGGTACCTGTACACCAGGTAAGGACCCTCCCCATTCTATTTATATTCCAGCAGGAGGTGCCTACTACTCAAGATCTTACACACTACTGCAGTTAATGTGCACAATCTTAGTTGTCTTGTACACATTCTCAGTTGTCCACAACTGTGCTTTTTAGATCAGGACTCCACTTATTGAAGCACAGGTTACTTACTACCTTAAAGCCCTTGTTTTGGGACTGTGACTATGTGTAATTACAATTGTCCATGGTCCTTTGAGTTAACTTGTGTCCCTGACTCTTTTCACACTCTTTGCTTTACTGCATGGGGTACTGTCCACTTAAGGCCCCTTTCTCAAATACAAGTAATGACAATTACATTAGGATCCTTCCCCTTCAAACCCCTTTGAAGTACCACAAAGATTTTGACCCCTAAGGTCCCATTTCTTGTCCTGTTATTGTATTTGTCTGGGTTCCTGTGCACTAGACAAGGACACCTCTCCATTCCCTGTCCTTCCAGCAGGAAGTGCCCCCTCCACAAGACTTGTTAAATTTGGACAGTCAAGGTGCACAGTTGTAACTGACCACAACCAGTCACCTTGGACATTAATGTGCATAATTGCACATGGCTCATCCCATATGGATAAGATCCTATCCTCTCAGACCTCTTTTGTAGTACAGCAGGGGTACTGATCACTAAGGCCTCTTTTATGGCTTGTTATTGTGCATAATTGCATTTGTGCATGTTCCTGTACAGTAGATGGGGACACCTATCTCCCCACTCCCTTTGCCTTCTAGCAGGGAGTGCCCGCTACTTTAAGATCCTTATATTTGTACAAGGTATACGATTTTAATTGCCACACCATGTCCCTTCGACATTAATGTACATAATTGCAACTTAGTTCATCTTATCCTGTTGCCCTCCATTTGCAGTATACCATGGTTGCTGACCCCTAAATCCCCATTCCTTGGCCTGTTGATGTGCATAATTGCATTTGGTTCTTGGGCAGTAGACAAGGATCCCCTCCTCCCCCCCATTTCCTATGCCTTCCAGTAGGTTGTGCCCACCACCAAGACCTTTGTATTTGGACAGTTAATGTGCAGAATTGCAGTTTTCCACAACCCTGTTACTTCTAGGACTATTTTATCTCCTTTGTAATACTGCAGGGGATACTGTTTTCCCCCAAGGTCCCTTCTAGTGGACCGTTAATATACATAATTGAAATTGTTGTCTTTATCAGTAGACTAATGTCATATCCCCTCAGCTAACTATCATGACCTCAGCTCTTGGACAATTAATATGCACCAATAACATATCAAAAGTACGATCATTAGATAGGACCCCTGTACCCTCACTGTATACATCAGGGGTACTGACTAAGGCCCCATTTTTGGACTGATAATGTGAATATTTGCAATTATCTATTCTCCCTTCTTATTAGAGTAGGATAGCATCCCCTTGCACCCCCTTTGCATTACAGCAGGGGCTGCTAATGACACAAAACTTCTACTGGGACTGCTGATGAGCACAATGGCAATTAGCAATGGGTTTTTCCTCCCTGGCTTTGTTAGGCAAGCATTCCTAGCTCCAGTTTCCCATGGCACAATAAAGTATAAACACTGCAGTATGCTGTGAACTTGTCCATCAAACAGCGACCCATACTCCCACCCCTTTTGCATTGGCTCCAGTGTATCAAATTCCAAGTAGTCATAGTCTTGCCATTATCTTCCCTCTCCAGATCCCTTGCCTGCCCTTGGACCCTTCTTATGGAATATTACTGCTCACAATTTCAGGTGTCCATGTATCCAGATAAGATTGTGCTCTCTTGCCCCTCCCGCTCCTGCCCTGCCCCTTTTGCATTGTTGCTGGGAAATGTTGACTGAGCAAAATGCTTTTCTCTTGGACTTAAAACGTTAACAATCTCAGATGTCATTGTTTTGCCCATTTTGAATTTCTGTAATACCTTGGTTGCACTTTCTTTGGTCCGGCCCATTAGACATGGACCCTTCCACTTCCTTCTTTGCATTACTTCTGAGTAGTGCTGACCTCCCACAACCCCTTCGGTGTTTTAAACACAGTATTAATTGTCCCATTTTTTAGCCCATCAGCCCCAGATCTCCCTACCACTTTGATGTTGTGTTTGTGCAGTATTGACTACCAAAAGCAGGCCTGAACTAGGTGGCTGGGCCTTCACTCCTTTTCCTGCATTTGTTAATGATCCCAGTTCCAATTATTTTCACATTCTGGGGACAGGAGCCATTCCTGCCCCCCTCTTACTGCTTTACTAGGCAAAATGCCCAAGGCAAGATAGACCCAAGGGAACTGAATTGCTACCCTTTATTCTGGGTTTTCATTATACATAAGTATCAATTGAAAATTGTCTCCCCAGGAAGGAAGTTTAGCACTATCTGTGCATTCTTCCTTTCAAAGCAGATTGCCTGGCTAAGAATCTCTCCTCTCCTCTTGTATATTACCATTGTATAGTGTCAACTGCCAAGATACAACCAAAAAGTTACTGTTAATTTTTTATGTTGTAAGGAAGATTGCAAGGTAGAATTGATAACCTGGTCATTGAAATTTTGAAGTCTAAAAACCTATTTATACCATGTACCTGATGACCAGTGTCTCTCATTTTACTAAGGGTGGTGGGTCTGTGGATAGACCACTGTGACTTTGATATTTTAGTATGATCAAAGGAGTTCTAGAATGGAACTCTTAAGACCAGTATCTTTGGGCTCTACCACCATTTTCAAACCATTCCTTGTTTGGGCTTTAACAATTTTCACTTTTAGAAAAACTACCTAAACTTCCTAATCCTTAAATTTTTTCATCTGGAGCTCCAACCAGCCCCTTCTTATTTCAAGAAGGTTGCTGTAAAAAGATAAAATGAGAGAACATATGCTGAGGTGCTTTTGAAAACCATAGATCAATTTATTTGATTAATCTATTACATAAAATGCCCCCTGTTTAATTCTGCTAATTTAAAGTAACCTAAAGCACCACATTGAAGTGAGGACTTAGAAATGATGGAACCAGTTTCCCCATTTTATATGAAAAGAAAAATAAGCCAAGATCTAATCATTCTTTCGGATATAAATTTCAACAGTGAGATAGCTGCCTGGTAAAAATGAATAATATTCCAGCTCTAGTGTACAGGATGTTTGGCAGAGAAGTATTTAATATGGAACTGCTGGAGCAAATAACTAGTTATCACTCCAGCAGTTCTTTGTAATCACTGAGAAAGGATACTCTTCTCTGAGAAGGATGTCAAAAGATTCGCCCAGCTCAGGGTGCTGTTTACACTACTAGCTCCTTGGACAGCTGTAAGAAGTCTGGCTCTTTAGAATACTGTAAGTACTACTTTGTAGTTATTAAGTAATCTTTTCCCTGTTCTGTTTTCTTTCTTTTAGATGCTATCCATAGAAAAGTCAGAGGGTCCTATAAGTTTCCTTCCATGTTTCTCCCTCATCTGCAATTTATATATCACCATATGAGTTAAACAAATTTATAGAGTTAGTATTGTGTATCTGGCCCTATGCTCGGTTACACTGAAGTGAGGGGTAGAAATGATATAGTCCTATATAATCTCATCCCCAAGATGGTTGTCTTGTTAAAGGAGCTAATATAAGCACACTTGAAATAACTCTAGGATATGATAATCAAGTGCTGTCTTGTGTGAATTATAAGTTACAGAGCTTTAAAAAGGGAGCACACTAGGGTTTGAAGTTAATAGGATAAACTTAAAGGAGCTGGGTTAACTTTTTGTCTTTGGTCCAGGACGTGATTAATAAATATTGCAGCCATCTGGGTAGTACAATTGGTTTATTTTAATGTCATTTGGTTTTTACCTCTTTTGGAGGCATGGAAAGTGATTAGAGATAAGGCCTAGCCAGTGTGTTTGGCTATATGCCAAGGCTGAAAAATTGTTGATTGTTAATTGTTTGAAGCTTATGGTTTTCAAGCTCTAGGGATTGGGGGTATAAATCTGATATGTTAGATCTCTGCCCAAGAACAGAGAGTAGCAATGTCTTTTTAGTTTGAGATATTTGTGGAACCTATTTGGCAAGAGGGCAATGAAGAAGTATGTTTTATAAGAAAACCGTGACCTCGCCTGCTTTATGATGAAGTTGATATAATGTTCTTCCCCTCGCCTTTTTCAACAGATACTTTGGTAAGCAAAAAAGCTTAGCCTCTTTAATGTTAAACAAACACAAAGATCCAGCTGAAAAATATTAACATCAAATTTGAAGCATTTTTTTGTGCATATACATGTATCCCAGCAGGAGCAAGAAGAATCATATTAATGAGCTGGACTTCTCTTACTGCCCCTTTTAATTCATATCTATATTTCCTCACTTGTTTTCCCCCCCTGCCAATGCCTAAAGACATTATTTGTCTGACCGACTGGAGGTAATATACAGATGGTCCTGAGCCTTCTTGGAAACATGGTCTATGCCATTGTTTCTCAAACTGAAGTAACTTGTCAGGATTCAACACCTTTTAAAGAAACAATTTTTTTTTGAGATCCTAAAGAATATGTGTTTTGAGGAACACTGACTTAAAGTTATTTGCAATATAAACATGTTTTCCAATTTCAAGATATCTTTGTCAAAGATATATAATTTTTAAAATAATTTATGTAGAACTTGGGGATCCATGAGAATATATCCATAAACCCCCAGGGATCTTATCACCCCAATTTGAGAAACACTGGTCTATACTTATGAAATCTGTTATTGCTGCTAATCAAATTATGTTCAATATTTTTATACAACTATATTGGAATTTGTTTTAAAGGGATGAATTCTGAGCTGGTACCCCCACTCAAGAGGAAGGATGGATCGATTTTAGGTGGATTGAAGCCTGCCCTAGACAGCATCCAAAGGTTAATCTTGGAGTTGTATTTCAGTTCATTGCTTGAAATAAAATCTCTAGCAGTTGTAGAAAGGGATGCTCTGGGAATGTGGGCATCTTCAAACTTGAGATAATCCTTGTGCAACAAATATTTATTGGACCAGGCACTGGAATAAATAGTAAAACCGAAGACATAGTTCCTGTTCAGGACTTTGCTATCTCATGGAGGATGCAGAAATGAACAAATCATTATGGTGTTGGGCAATTTGATGAGTACCGTAAAAAGTTTGGGAAATTCTGTGGGGCATAGAGGAAGAAGAGTGGGGGGAAAACACTCTTACTAAGCAAAGTGATAGCAAGGGGAAAATGCAAGGTGTGCCTAGGGAGCACCTTGATCAGTTGGGTCAGGAGCTGTGTAAGCTGAGGGCTTACAGGCACTACTCCAGTATTCCTTGCTTTTTACAAATGCATTTTAATGAAGCACTCGTTTTTCTTGGATGGAGTGAATCACTATTCTTTTTCATGGGTTTGGGGGCAGAAGGAGTGAGATGCTGGCAAAATTATGAAAAAGTTCTGAACCGGGAATAAGAACACAGCTTTTGGTCCTGGCTCTGACATTGGATCAAATCACCATCCATCTCAACTTCAGTGTCAAGGACTGCTGATGAATTAAGACAGGGACTTGAATTAAATACCTCAACCCCTGAAAATTACATTTTATCATTTTCAAAGGATCAAGAAAGGAAGCACTTAAAAATTTTTGGCATTTCTCTAAATGGTTATTGTGATTTCTGATTTTCCTCCTTATAGAACCTTAATGTATAGGATTGGAGAGAGTTTTCTGACCCTGGTTTTGTGTGTCTTTTCCTATATCCCCCTTGAGCTTTTCTACTGTCTTTCTGTAGCTTATCTATACATTTCTCTAGCCACCTCCCTAAATTATAGAAGATCTTAAGACCCAGGGCTGCTATGATATAATTTCTTTTCAGGGTAGCTGGGCCCTGATCATCAAATGTACACCTGGATGGGAGTTTGTGACTTGAAGTAAAGAATTAAAAGTTGATCTGTGGTGGCTGCTAAAATATTATATGTGAAAGCATCCTGGGAAAATTTTTTTACCAGCTTAAAGAAAAGGAAACTGATATCTGAACTTAACTAACTGTTCCCCCAAACCTTATAAGCTCTGATGGCAAAGAGTATAGTTGTGTATGGTTAAACAGAGTTAATGCCTTCCTCTGCCTCAAGTCTTAAGGACTCATTTGGAAGAAAACTATATTCCCGCTACCATATTTTTGGCTACAGACAATTAGCACTTAACACTGGTGTCTTTCAAAATCCAACTCAAGTTGGATCTCAAGTATTTGTATGAAACTTAGCTGACATGCTAAATTTAACAAAACTAGAGGGCTTTGATGCTAAAGTAGCCATACTCAGTAAATATGCTTCAGAGTGGCTCAGAAGACCTGGAGAGACTGGAATAGTTGTTTCCTTTTAGGTACCTTAACTAAGCAGTGTATAAATGAATTTGAGCTTGGATTCATTAATTTTAAGATTCTCTGGGTAAATTTGATTGCATATGGATTGTCCACTTAACTATCATTAATGGAGTTTCAAGAAGGAGCCAGAGTAGATATGTATAAATATGTATGAACTACCATGTTTAACTAGAAGTCTTTACTTAGCAATGAAATATCTAAGGTTAAGTAAGGATGGGGAAGGATGTTCCCAAAAGACTTTGAAGCTTGTTCTCATATTGGGAACATCATAGAATACCAGTTTGGCTTTACTGGACATCTTATCTAGAGAATAGAGTTGAATAAGTGATCTTTCACAGACTAGGATTTGTTTGATATTGACATAAAGGTCCTTATAATATGGTAATTCTTGATCAGGGATCTGGAAGCCATACCTTGTGCTTTCCACACCATACCATAACATAAAAAGTGCTTTCAAGATTGCAAACCTGACTTAGACCTGTTTCAGTGAGCTTCTATCCTATAGTAAGGGCAGGTAGCCAATTATTAAAAATGGTCAAGGCAATTGTACTTCCAGGCAGTAGTAGAAATTGCTCTGTTACCTTGTATCTTGAAGTATTTTCAGCATCTTTAGGCCACAAATTTAGTCAGCCCTTAAGGTGGCTGTTGGTTTGACCCATAGGACCTTAAGGACCTTAAGGAGACAACAGGCTAGAGAGGAGAGACAGGAGACACCTATATCTAATGCTTCAGGTTAATGCTTCTTAATGGCTTTTTTTGTTTTTGTTTTGTTTTTTTTGATTGTTGTTGAGGTTTCCTCAGCAGTTTTGGTATCTTACTGAGCCCTGTCTTTCTTCTCAAGGACATTCTGAGCATGTGAGACCTGAGGAACTGCAAGCAGCTTTAAGAAGCTCTACATTCAACAGGTCTTTCCTTTTGAGAATCTGGATAAGCTCCAACCAATCTAAGAGGATGGCTTGCCGGCTCCCTGGAGAAAAAGGTAGTGTAAGGAGCTTATTACTGTGTGAATTCAGTCTTTGGGTTTAAGGGCTTTAACTTCCTGCACTTCTCCTTTTTAAAACAGAACATGGACCAATTTTCATCAATTTCTACACAGTTTTTTCTTTTTTTTTTCTTTTTGGGCATAAGGGTTGAATAACAGAGATCCAAGGGCCTGTGTAAGCTACTTATTGGACCCCTAGCCTTCTGTACCTTGTTTTTCCTTTTGCATAGATTTGCTTAGTTGTTGTAATAACTGGGGATTTATATACCTGTAGCCATTCTTGATTTTTTTGAATATCCTGGCACTTTGGTGGTGTCTCATTTATATAAGCTGTTCAAGAAATGTACCATGTAGGCTGAGTAGAAAACAGTTCTGTTTACCCTGGCAATGCTCCAGCATCTTACTACTTAATACACGAATTAAAAGAGGGGAATGCTACAAAACTAGGTGAGAGAGAGGCACTTTGGTTGAAATAGATTGCTCAGTTCTTAAGATAGATAGTACTTTATGAAAGAAGCCTGAGGCAATGTGAAGAAGAATTCTTACAGAACTCATACAGTCAGACCACATTGGAGCTTTTCTAAAGTGTCTTGATGGCTCTCTTGGTTGAGAAAGCTTTAGCTTCTCCTTTTATTATTTTCATCCCCTTAATTTCTTGATCTCCATTGTATTTTATGAGAATACCAGGACATTAAAAATCCACACTCTCTAGAGGACTGTTCATCAGTGGAGACTGGCGACTAAAACACAATATGGGAATTTTGGTAATTATTCAGCTCTAAATTGCTATTGGAGATGAGGGGAAGTACTAGGAATGGAGCTTGAATGAGTAGAAGAATTTGCATGTTGTTAGACTGGTTGCTAGAAAATAGAGTTCTACATAGTTCTAAATCTCCAGTCCTCAATCCATCTGAAGAAAATGGTAGACATAGTTTAATTTAACCCCTAGTTACTCATTGGGACAGACTTTCTCAGTGTACTGCATTTAAGTAATTTATTTTTCTTTTATCTCTTCTCCAGATCTTCCTCAGAAGAATAGGCTTGTTGCTTTACAGTGTTAATGACCCATTCCCTTTGACGATCCCTAGGTGGAGATGGGGCATGAGGATCCTCCAAGGGAAAAGCTCACTATCACTGAGCAACAACCCTAGGCCAGGAGGTTCTACTAAGATTCTTTCCTGGGCCCAGTTAGGAGGATGAAATCTCAAGACAACCACCACACATCCAGAGGTGGGTAAGCTGTCCCTAAAAGCATAATACATAGTCTTTAATTTCTTGTTTTTCAGTATACATTGCACTTAGCTTTCCATTTAGATTATTTTCATCATTGTAAACTATGTCTGCTTTGGTAAAAACTGCTTCCTAATTAACCTGGGAAGCAACTGGGTGTGACATGGGTGAAAATGATGATGTGAAGAGAATAGCAGGCTGTATGAGTTAGGGTGTTTAGGGTGGGACTGTAGTATGTGGTAGAGACTTTCAGCTAAATTTTCTTTCTTTTAGGAGAACATGGACAACAACGACCACATCTGTGACATTGATCATGGGCAGATCATCATTCTGGACCCTCTGGTCTCCAGAGTCTCCCTTGAGACCCTGTTGGAGAACTTTGCCAATCATTTACATACTTCGAGATGCCTTGGGATAGCTGTTGGACAAAACAAAAAACAAGCTGTTTGAGAAGATAAAACAGAGTTGTGTCTTTTTATGCTGTGCCTGCTAATTGACAGAAGCTTCACAACTATGAGTGGGAATGTGACTAGAAGTGGCACAAAGTTATCTATCGTCAGGCTGGATCTAAAGAACTAGCACCCTGCTTATTCTAGGTCAGTGATGAGAAAGGGTGGTTAGGGGGATGTAGGTTGGGAGATAGAGGTAACTGTTCAGTGTAGTAAGTCCTGAATGTACAGGCTTTGTACAGATTACTATCCAACTAAAGGAATAAGGCTGTGATTGATGGTGTTGTTTCCAGTGGCTCACCAAATGTTATTAGGCAAGACATTTTCCTATTTATGCCATAGTTTTCTATTCTGTTGAATGAGGCAGTTGGGTTAGTTTTATCTCTAAAGACATAAAAGCTTCAACTTTATACTTTTCTAAGCTAAGCTCCGTAGAGACAGTTTCTATAGCTCATTAATTTGAATCTTCCCATAACTCTAGCACAGTACTCAGTTAATACTTCTTTATGGCATTTACATGGTTTCCTTCTTGTTTTTTGTAGCTCCTGATTGTTCCCTTCATATCTGTCCAATCATTATCTTTCCCAGAAGCAGTGCAAAGAGCAAGACATTTGAACACACCAAAGGAAGATCAACATGCCTGGCACTCTAGAATTTTAGAATAGCAGAATGAAGTAAGTTGTAGGTGGTGTAATCCTGTGAGGATCACTTTAGAGCTAATAGCTGTTTGTTGGAGGTTTGTGTGGGATGGGGTATGGTGATCTAATGTGCAAGGGGAGCTGAATGTGAGATGGGAGGATGACCAGTAATCTATTTATTAATTGGTTTCCCTGAAGCAACTCAAAGATGATATAGTCTGTCTACCAGTTGTGTCACAGGGTAATTTAGTTTTACCTTGTCTGTTCTTTATCTTCACTGCATAAATCTTTTGCCACCCTTAGAGGCCTAAACATATAGAAACTTAAACCAAAAAAGTTTTTGTTTTTTGCTGAAAGGGTGGGCCTTTCTCACCTCTTCTTGTGAGAGAATCTGCAGTTAAGGTTTAGTGTTAAGGAAAACCCAGTCCCCGAAGCTGCCATTATAATTGTGAAGGGTGTGAAAATCAAGTCAGTTTTATAAGGGATGGGGAAAGGTGAAGATATAAAATGAGAGGGTTAACTAGGTGCTCTCTAAGGGCCCTTTATTATAATATTCACTCATCTGTGGCACCTCGTTTGGCTCTCCTGGAAATCCTAGGAAACAGTTGTAACAGAATGTTAAGAGGCACATATGTGTTTATATCCTCTGCTACTCATTAGGTGAACAGCCTTTGGCAATTTAGATTCTGATTAGACGTGTCTGTTTGTGAAGGTTAAATGAAATCATGTATATAGAGAGCTTAGTACAGTGCCTAGCACATGGTAGGTTAAAGGTAACCGAAGAAGTTTCATAAGTTCATTTGACACAATACAAGTGACCACTAATACCATCTAGTGGCAGAGTTGGTGTGGTTTGGTCCTATGTAAGAAATTCCTAAGTTAAAAGTTTAAGTAGAAGAGTATCTGTGTTGGTGGTGATTGTTGTTATTATTATACTGTTATTATAATTATTATTGTTAGTGGTAATATAAATAGTATTGGCACTAATAATAGATTATTGCAATTATTAATGCACTTTTTTTTCTTTTGTTGTCTTCTCTTTGTGATGCTTCTTGTGCCTACCATGCTCCTCACTGTATTTTGTCTCTTCTATTTCTTACCCTCTTCCACTGAATGTCTGCCTTTGCTTATCTTTTAAACTCATAAGTGTGTATTTGTTTGCTTATCTATTTCTTCCTTGAATGTCTTTGGTCTTTCTTCTCTAACTAAAGTATGTCTTACCCATTTCCATGTTTCTCTTACTAGTTTCTTCTCTCTATATCTTCGTGTCATTTTCTTTTTTGTACCCAAGAGTGGTCTGTGTCTTGTCTTAGATGTCTCTCTCTGGTTTTTTTCATTTTGTTACTGATTCTCCTTGCTCTCCTAGATCTGGCTCTTCTTTCACTGCTCTTCTCTTTGTGTCTCTTGAGTCACATGCTGTGTGCCTTTTGCTCATTTCTTGCTATGCCTACCTCTCTTTTTCTCTTTGTGAACTGTTTGTCACCCCCTCCCCTTGTTGGTTTGACATTTCACCTTTTCTGATACTGGCCACCCTTCTGCTGTTTCTACTCTTTATCTTGCATTGCTCTTTTCTACATATTCTTTCTGCCTCTCTTGGGCCATTTTCTCTTTTTTCCTGCTTTGTGTGCCCCAGTGTCTCTTTGTTCTTTGTGATTTTCCATGTCAGCATTCATCTCTGTGTTCTCTTATTTCTTCTCTGCTTTTGCCTTTCTACTTACCTTTGAGTATTTCAGTCTCTTCTTGAGTCTATGTCTCCCCCACTTTGATTGCATGCAGTCCTCTCTCCTTGCATATTTTTTGTGCATGTGTGTGTGCATGCTTTTGTGCATGTGTGTGTGCATGCTTTTGTGTGTGTGTGTGTTTGTAACAAAGGGGCCTCCTGACCCCTTCCTAATAGGTACAGAGTGTCAGCTATCAAAATATAAGCATTGAAGAGCTGTTCCGTATGCCAGGCCGCCTGTGAGATGATCCAAGACCAATAAAAGGCCCAAGGGTCTAGACTGGAGTTGGACGGAAGACTCAAGTCTCGGTGAGACAGAAGGCCAAAGACCCAGGATGGGATGAAAAGCCTTTGCTTGAAGACCTATGACCCAAAAATGGAAGGGCCCAAGCACACATAAAGACCCAGGACTCAAGCCTGTCTATACAGACAGAAGGCCCAAGAGAGACAGATATCTCCAGACTAAATTAGGCGGGAAGCTGGAGGCCCATGACCCAGAATCCAGGAAGGATAGAAGCCCCAAGACCAAAGGAAATTCCAAGATGAGAACCCTAAACCGCAGCTCTTTTCTACTGTTCTCCCCTCTACTCTTGGACATTTTCAGTTCTCCTTTTCCTGTTCTCATATCTCCTTTTAAACCCACTTCTTTTGAGATGTCCTGTTTGATGTTGCTGCTACTTTAAAGAAACACACCTTTAGATCAGTAATATTATGCCTGGGCCAGTCTTAAGCCAGTTTTTATCACAGTTTTAAGCCATTTATTAAGTTTTTGGTGTTTTGCAAAGTTCCATTTCTCTTCACCTCCTCTCCACTTGAGAGGGACACATAGGTGACATTATATTTCAGTCCCCTCTTTCCTCAGAAGCTCTAGGCTGATGAGAGAAGGAAAGCATCAGGTTACTGAGTGGAAAAAAAGTGCCAGGCTATCTAGAGAAATTGTGAAGAGATGCTCCAGGCCAATGAGAAGAACTAGACAAGAAATACACAGATGTGCCAGCTTGCTGAGAAGCACCAGCCAGCAACATATTACTTCTTTGAGCTTGGGTGAGCAGGATTCCTGAGGTTTGGGGTTCCTACTGATAGTTATGAAAAAGGAGGATTGGGCCTGGGAAAGAGTGAGGCCCCAAGGAGGCAGCCTGAACTCCCTGCTCATAGTAGTGGCCTAATAATGTGGTAAACTGTACCAATCCTGCCCCTGGGTTTAATACGTACCTCTAGGCATACAAGTGAGAGAAGTTGGGAATATTTAGGAGGTTTAATTCTTTCCTTGATTTTTTTTCCTCTTACCATGTGGAAAGATAATTTTAATGATTGAGCATACATATGAAAGCACTGTAAAACACAGAAAAAAACAAGGCATTCTCATTAATGGTGTATTGGCATCCATGCACAGCTAACATTTGAAAATGCACTGTCAGTTGTGAAGCATTATGTAAATTGGGGTCCTCACACCCTTTCTGAAAGGGTCGGATCGTAAATATTATAGGCTTTACAGGCCATTTGGTCTCTGTTGCTTTTTTTAAAAAAAGCAAGTGAATTTGGTCTGTGGGCCACAATTTATCACCCTTGATGTAATTGCCAGGGACTGTGTGCTGAACAATATTAATTTCCTTCTGTGTGCCTGTCCCTGTGTTAGACACTAAAGATGCAATGATTATGATTATATCTAGGTGATCTGAAGAAAAATATGTGAATGTGAGTTGTAAACTATAAAGCACTTTAAAGACTTACAAGTTTCAGAGTTGATGAATGAACATTGATTACATAGTATATACATTCTAGGCACTGTAGATACAAGGAATAAAAGAAGCATGAATAAAGTGCTTTGTCAAAAGTATGTAATACTGTACAGATATTAGGAATTAAGTGTTTGATAAATGAATAATTCATGTATTTCTGGCCATTGTGTTTCTGTGGCTATGGTGATTTTGAGTAAAAATACAGTATTCCAAGTCGCAGAAGAGAAAACATAAAAACTGCTTTTAAACTATAAAATACACTGGAAATATAAGGGATTTAAGCTATTGTGATCACTTATAATGTGCCAGATACCATGCTAGGCACTACAGATGTCAAAGGGAAAAAAATGTTCTCATTATAGAACAATTAAAAATTTTAGATAGGCAGTACATATTAAAGTGCTTTGTACTAAAGCACTGTATAAATAACCAATGGGCTATATGTTTATGAATGAATGAATAAGTATTAAGTGCCTTATATGTACCAGCTATTGTTTCAGGTACTATGAAATCCAAGATAATGCTCCCAAGTAATAAGAGGGAGGTTTATGTCCTATACTATTTAGATGTAAGAATTAGATCTTGCTTATTTTAATCAATAAAGACTTTACTGGTGATATCAAATTAAATTATTACCAGTATATTTTCCCTGGTAGCAGGAAAATGTAATGAATGAGATTGAGCTTTCTAACTATAAAGTGCTGTATAAATATAAGACATTAGATGTTTTCTATGTGAACAAAACTTATGTGAGACAGGCATAGTCTCTACAAAATTCTCGTGTGCTTGACCCATATGAGAAAGGTAGTATAAATAGTTATACAAACTGAGGGTTTAAATGCTTGTTAAATGAATGGATTATTAATATCAGTTGCCTACTATGTGAACTCACTGTTATAGGCATAAAGAGACATACAAATTTATCATTTTATTGTGCCTAAAGCTGAGAATAAGGCAATGTTAGCATTTTGTGGACTCTAAAGCACCATATAAATGTAACTATTGATTTTTTCATTTGGTGTGCCTAGTACTAGGCTTACAAAATTATATCACAGTTATTATACCATGAAAAAAAGTCAAAAAATTTGAGGAAGGATTGTTAACTATTGAACATTTTTATATGTAAAGGATTAGATGTCTGATGAATGCAAGACTGGATAATAATTATCTATTATGTGCCAGTCTCCTTGATAAGCATCAGGGATGTGAAGATAGTCCATCTTTATTGTGTTCTGGGCAGCAGAAGGTAATGTATAAAATCAATTTGTAAGTCTTAAACTGACATATATAAATATATAAGCCATATCTGCTGAATGGACATTGATAACTTACTCTCTCTTATTCCCAGAGATAGCAACTGGGGATGCAAAAATTCATTGTCATTATTATCGAACCTGCAACAGAGATCTGTGTGTAAATTTTACAAAGCCTACTGTTTTATACAGATATAAGGAATTAACTTTTGGCTTAATGAATGATTACTGATTCCTTTCTTTGAGGCTCAGAACTGCACATGCCCTAGGATATAAAAATGATTTTATCCTTATCAGATGGTCACAGGAGGAAATGAGGTAACAGGTGTGGGAATCCAGACTGAAAGTTACTTAACCACTGCCAAGCCTATTTGATGAAATTTAAAAACATTGGCAAAATGGAATTGTGCAAGGCAGTATGCTGAATGCTGAGCTAGGTGGAAAGATAAAATCTATACCAGAAGGCTACTTGCTCCCTGGCCTGACCAAAGAAATGGGAATTTTTTTTTTTTTTTTTAAAGCAAGGTGTTATGGTCCTCCATTGGTCTTTTAAATGCTGAAGATGGAGGTGAATTAGATCCACCCTGGCCTGGCTTAGAGACAGTAAAGGAGTAAAAAATGGCTCAGGTTGGCTTTTAGATTAATTTGATTAACAGAGCATCTTTTATGTGGAATACATCATTCTAGGTCCTGAACATAACAGAAGTGAAATGGGCCTAGTCTAAAGGGCATTAGATAGATCACAGATCATAGCTGAAGATCCAGAAACACCTTTGATTTTTGAGTAAATACTTCAGTTCCTGTTCTCTGGATGAATTAGTTGATTAAGTCTGGTCCAGAAAACCTATTGACTTGTCTTGGAGATTGAAAAAATAGGAAAAAAAAAAAGATATGGTTCTTTCAATATAAAATGAAGACATTTTTCCTGGCTCTAGAAAATCCCAATGTCACTTGCTCATTGACCTAGATTGAAGCCAGAAGACTGATAAAAAGCCTTAGGGTTTGTCCTTTAATTCTTTAACATTCTGCTTTTATTATAGTTAAATGGTTTAAGATGAGAATTAAGATGAAACAACTAGTTTTAAAAGTATTTGCTCATTGGCCTGGCATAGAGTCAGGAAGCCACTTAAAAAAGATTCTTCCTAAATTTTCCATATTTTGTAAATTATTCACTTGAATGAAATACTGTTCTGCTGAGGAGAATGAAGAGATTTAAAAGACCTAGACCAAAATATACTTTAATCTAACTAGCTTATGGAGGAAACACAAGAGCAAATTTAATAAGAGACTGCAGTTCTTTCATTAGTTGAAAAAACTTCATTGAGCAGCTGTGATATTAAGACACTGAGATGGAATGATTAATTAGATCACCTTCTCTTTGGCATGTTTTGTAAAGTAGGAATAAGAGAGCTTTTTAGTTATTCATTCATACAAACATTGAAGAAGGTGATGCTAAATGAAATTGATCTGATACAAAAAGCACTTGGAGATGCAATTAAAAAAACAAGAAATGGAGTGAAACTCTTCATTGAATAGAAGTGTCTATTCTATTTCAGATCTTGACTGAAAGACACTTGCTTGGCTTGGAAACTGGAATATAAGAGGAGAGGTTACTGTTCATTCATTTTTTCATTTATTCATTCACTCTACAAGTATGTTTGAGTGCCTATTGTGTATAAGCTCCTTAGCTAGGTTCTCAGTTGGCCCCAGAGACATGAAAAAATGAATACCTTCCCAGAGAACTTTTAAAACTTGCCTTTTGGCCTGTTTTCTGGTTAGGGGTATGGCTTAGTTCCTCAATAATAATGTGTGGTTTAATTCCTACTCCATATTTCTTCTACCACTCTGGCCACTACAATAAGCAAGGGTTTCTACTGAGCTTGCTCCTTAAGTTGCAGGAACCTTCCTTATAATAAACACTTCAGTTTTCCTAACCCATCCCTCATGAAAAATGGCTGTGACTGTTGGTGGGCAGAAAGAGGGATGAGAAACAACTGATTCCCAAACCTCAGTCTCATTGGTACCAGCCTTGGGGGACCACTCATACTGAAGCCACAATTGGTTTTTAAACACAGGTTTTGTCTATTTTCAATTCTTTACCTTTTACATTCTAACAAATATACACTGCCTAAATAGATCTCTTTAAAAAACAATCCTCTGGTAGTACTTAGCAAGTTTGGAGATGGAGACATGATTTCTGTTTTGCAACAGCTTCTCAACTTACAACTTAGAAATCGTTTCCTTTTTACCAGCAAAACCTGCTTAAGAAAAGACTTATTATAATTAAATAATGCAGTGAATGAAAATAGCTTAACAATTTACCATGCTTAAATTTTAAGAATGATAAAAGTTGGAAGTAGTTGGCAAAAATTGGAGGGAAAAAATACCAAAAAAAAAAAATCTTCTATATCTAGGCCCAAATGGGCTTTGGCCTTTTCTATTTTTTAAATCACTCACAGAGGGTGGGATAGGAGGAAGAGTGAAAGAAAAGGTCAAACCTGATTCTAAAAAGGGTTGGTCTTAAAAGCATTACTACCTCCAGATCTAACTTGGGGACTGCCGTTTTTAGTTTAATGCAATTCCAGTAACTGGTCACTGTTGAGATGAGGACAAAGTCCTTTGTCCCCATTCATTTCTGTAAGTTTTTGAGAAACAATTTTTTGTTTAATGGTTATTGATTAAGCCTTGGATTAGATAATTATGGAATTTATTAATTAAATCTATGTTACCTCTCCATCATAAGGTAGTCTTAAAGCTAAAGTCAAAATTCACTGCAAAGAACAGGACTTTATTGTTCACTATAATTCTTACATACTTTGAAACCATCTAAACTTTAGTTTACATGGCAAGCCAACAATAACAAGTAAATGGAGAAGGAAATAGATGAATGGCAAAAGATAGTTGCTGGAGGGAGCAAATTTGAAGAGGACTTGAAGGTGATGTTTCTAGTTTTTGCTTTGTACATTTTAATTTAAGCATCAGTTATATCTGACATGTTAATAATGTTTGGTGTTTAATATGTGCTATTAGCTGGATTCAGTAACTCCCCTTTCTTCAGATGGGGGTGGGGGGGCATTATTGGAAAGTAGAAAGGAGAAAGTAACTAAGAGCCTTCCTTTCACAGTTTCTGGCATCCCAAGACTACCACTACTGCTAAACAAGAATAAGAGAACATGCTATCATCTGACTTTTGTGGCATTAATGAAGTTGTGAAAAAATCTTTTTTAAAAAAGGAAATGGCTTCATCTTTATCCTTCTACCTCAAAGGGAATCTATGCCAACATGCTCCAATGAATGGAAGACATACTTGGACTTGTGAACTGATGTGAAACGCGGAATATCTGAGCCATGGTTGTTTTGAAGATCGAAAAATCTTGTTCAGCATGGGTGGCCAGCAAAAAAACAATCTAGAGCTGTCTGTATGTCACAACTGAGACAAATTGGGGAGTTTGTTGTTTAATGTCAAATAAAAATGTACTGTTTTGAAAACTTTGTATTTCGATGTAACAAGTTCTACCTCACTGTCCCTTCCTAACCACACTAGTTACCTCAATTTTTAAAAAAAATTATCTTAATCACCCAGTTTGGCTAAGTATTTGAGGTCTTTTTTTTTTTTTTCTAGCTTCATTTGCTTTGGTCAGGAATACTGAGAAGCACAAACCCAATTTAAAAAATGTGAGAAGCAAAAAATTATTGAAGAAGAGGGCTGGGATAGGAATAGTGCATAAAAATATTTTTAAGGCTGTGGGAAGTAGGATGTATTCAGGAAGGTAATCACTGTAATTAAAGAAGGTAACAGGTCCAATCCTTGAGTAGGTGAAGGGATCTTTGATGTTCCTATACTTAAATACCTGAATGTTAGATTGGTGACTTCATAGGCATATGACCCCAGTGTTTATAGGCAAGAGTTTCTACTCCTTTGTTGGCATCTTACACCATTCTTTTTTTTTTTTTTTTACTACTATTTATTTATTTGGCTGTGCTGGGTATTAGTTGCCGCATGTGGGATCTTTAGTTACGGCATGTGGGATCTTTTAAGTGTGACTTGTGGGATCTAGTTCCCTGACCAGATATCGAACCTGGGCCGCCTGCATTGAGAGTGCGGACTCTTAACCCCTGGACCAGTGGACCAGCAGGGAAGTCCCTCTTAAATGCCATTTTTTTTTTCTTGCAGTACGCAGGCCTCACTGTTGTGGCCTCTCCCATTGCGGAGCACAGGCTCTGGACGCGCAGGCCCAGCGGCCATGGCTCACGGGCCTAGCCGCTCCGTGGCATGTGGGATCTTCCCGGACCGGGGCACGGACCCGCGTCCCCTGCATCGGCAGGCGCACTCTCAACCACTGCGCCACCAGGGAAGCCCTTAAATGCCATTCTTAATTGAGCCAGAGACAGTGCTCAACTTTCTCTTTCCAATGCCAATCCCTACACACTTTTTCTTCCAACAAAGTTTTGTTTTTGTTTTTACCTGTCCATCTTTGGAATAAGACATGCTGGAGTAATGGCCAGTATTAGAGGAAATAAACCTGTAAGGGAAGTCACAGAAGAGGCAGCAGGATTTAGGATAGCAAGGCACAGAAGGACCCATTACTAAGCAAGGGCTCTCATATCCTAGAGTACCAAAACATATGTTAATTTAGTGGGGAGGACAGTCTGCACATTTACTTGGTAGGCTGATTAACCAGGTACCAATGCCATTTATTTGCTTCTATAACCGTTGCCTATATTCTGATCCTTTTTCACCTTAGTGTTTGCAGCTATTATCCTGCCAAGTTCTCTCTGCCCATTTCCTAATAATATCTCTGAAACCACATTCTCACTTTTATAAAGCTAGACTTCTATATAGGTAGAGCTGTATAGTGCCTGTGTGATGTGATTTCCAAGGTACAAGAAGGCCTTATTTCTCAAGCTTGTGTCTCCCCTTCTTCGTAGCTGATGTCTGATATTCCATTATCTGGAGTTGAGTCTCTGATTCTTCAATATATGATAAAGCAGGACTGTTTATTTTTGTACCTGCACAGAAACTAACAACAGTGCCTTGCCCATAGGAGATGCTCAACAAATACCTGTTGAATTAAACTTCAGGACCCTCTAGGAGAGAAAACATGACATTCCACATGTAAGGCAAGAACAGCTAATACATCAGTTTCTTTCTTTCAATCCATGGCAGATGGAATTAAACAATCCTAACACTTATTCCTGCTAAGCCTAGTCCCTAGAGACTGCTAGTTGCCCACCAAAATATATTCTCCCTTGTTTAACATGTGGCTGCCCAGCTAGACTACATTTCCCAGCTTCCTTTGCAGTTATGCATAGCTAGATGATTATAATCAAGAAAATGTGAATGGAAGTGATGGGTGCCGCCGGCTTAGGGTATGATCACCTCTCCACTCTCTTATCCCTTCCCACCAGCTGCAACCTAGACAATGGCTATCCACCTTCAAACTTACAGATGACAGATCCTTCGTTATGAGATGGAAGAACAGTGACTTGGAAAGAAACCAAGTCCCTGAACAACTCTAAGAAACAGAGATGTCCTTCTGCTCTGAACTTTTTACATTGAGACTGTCATGTAAGGAAGAAATAATATTTCTTTAAACCACTGAATTGTTGATTTTCATTCTTACAGTAGCCTATTCTTTTTCCCATGACTAAAAACAACTGGATGCTGCCCCACAATCCTTTATACAGCATTTCAGATAGCTACTACTAATCAATTAATAAAATTTCAGTTTTTTTTGTTTGTTTTTTTTGTTGTTTTTTTGTGGTATGCGAGCCTCTCACCGCTGTGGCTTCTCCCGCTGAGGAGCACAGCCTCCGGACGCGCAGGCTCAGCGGCCATGGCTCACGGGCCCAGCCGCTCTGCGGCATGTGGGATCCTCCCGGACCGGGGCACGAACCCGTGTCCCCTGCATCGGCAGGCGGGCTCCCAACAACTGCGCCACCAGAGAAGCCCAAAATTTCAGTTTTGACCTCATAAAAGTCTTTCCTTTGTTCCTCATCCTACCTTCTTTAAGATATGTAAGATTTTAGCTGTGCTGTTCAGGCCAACTACTAAGTTTTCTACTTAGTTTCCCAACAAAATCGGAGGAATTTTAGAGCTCAGCTATGGTAACTTACAGGTTATAGATCTACCATCAAGTTGTCATCCATGACGTGCAAAGAGGAAGCAAATGAATCTAGGCTCATCAAGCCATAGACTTGGTACTGCTTGACATAATTAAGCCTTCCAAGTGTCTTCAGTAAATCCATAATTAAAGCAGTCAGATGGATCAACACCTTCAAATAAGCAATTAAAGCCAAAAGGGCAGAAGGAGATTGAATAGTACATTTAAGAAATATTTATTTAATCCTTACTAAATGATAGTCTTAGGCATTGGTGAATAAAACCCCAACAGACATTGTCCTTGACCAAAAAACTTAAAATCTATTAGAGGAGACAGACAATAACCAAGGAAATATAGTTATACATTGTGATAAGAACATTAAAAGGAAATAGGATGCAGTGACAAGGGAGAGGGACATATTTACTTTAGAAAGTGTGGTTAAGAGAAGGAATCTGTGCAAAGGTCATATTTAAAGACAAACCTGAGGATAAATAAGTCAATCCAAAGGGAATGGATTGTACTTGCCATGTAATGTAAGTAAACTGTGGTCAGCAAACTACAGCTCATGGGCCAAATCTGACCTGCTATATATATATATTTTGTATGGCCTGAATCCTAAGAGTGGTTTGTACATTTTTAGATAGTTAGAAGGAAAAAAACTAAAAATGAATAATATTTCATGACGTCAAAATTATATGAAATTCAAGTATCAGTGTCCATATATAAAGATTTTTGAATATAGCCAAACTAATTAGTGTTGTCTATAGCTGCTTGATGTTACAACAGCATAGTTGAATACTTGTAACCGAAACCATATGGCCCAAGTTTAAAATAATTACTATCTGGCTTTCTACAAAGAATGTTTGGCAACCCCTGGGCTAGACTATAGAAAGTAAGGATAATGGCATGAAATAAGGTTGTAAAGGTAGGAAAGAACAAGATCATGCAAGATCTTATAGGAAAAAGAAATGAGAGAGAGAGAGAGAGAGAGAGGATGAATGAATTAGTTTAAAATGTATTACTTTAAAAAATTTGCTATACACTGTGAAACCACTGAAAGATAGGAAGCAAAGGAGTGTCATGATCCAATCTACATTTTAGGAAGATTATTAGGACATTTGATTTTAAATCATAATGTAGAAGATAGTGAAAGATCATCATTCCCATTATAACAACTATAGAAAAAACCTAAACAAATAAGATACTAACAGACTTCAGGAATTTCTAGATTTCACATAAGACATAGAAGGCTGGAAAAGGCATCACTCCCACAACAACAAGAAAAAGCCAGATAAACTATAAAATCATAACTTGAATCTATTAGAGAGCTGAGATTACAGGGCAACCAACTAGCCTGAATTGTAAGGAAAGATGTGTGCTTTCAAGACAGAACATGAGGGACTTCCCTGGTGGTCCAGTGGTTAAGAATCCACCTTCCAATGTACGGAACAGGGGGTTCAATCCCTGGTTGGGGAACTAAGATCCCACGTGCCATGGGACAAGTAAGCCCACGTGCCACAACTACAGAGCTCACGTGCTCTGGAGCCTGCACACCACAACTAAAGAGAAGCCCATGTGCCACAACGAAAGATCCCACCTGCCGCCACAAAGACCCGACGCAGCCAAAAATAAATAAATAAATAAATATTTTTTAAAAACATGAGCACTGGTTGACCTCTGCCAATGGGAAGAAGATGTGGCCTTCATATAAGCAGGTTATAAGAATTTGACTAAAAGTTTCAACAAATTTCTAAAGGTCAAGTGTGGGTTAGTATGAAAACATAGAGCCCCTGGGAACCACAGATAGAAGGCGAATTCATACCCTTGCAAGTTCTTCTCTGTAGACATCATTGAGAGCTTGTCAGAAGAATTGGGGGATAGACAAGAGAGTGGAAATAATCACCCTTGGGTAAAGGATTGGAGGAGAGTAGCAGACATGTTTAAGAGAAAGGTATGAAGCTCCACCAAAAACCTTTTCCAATAAGAAAGAAACATCTTTATGACACTGGGGAAGGAGAGTAAAACTATTGCTCTTAGGTCACTCACTGCAACTGCAGGAAGAAAGATCTTCTACTCCTGAAGAGGGCCAAGAAATGCTACTAGGACCAAAGCACTAGAGGTTTTTCCTACCACTGGAGATTACCATGAAGGTACCACCTTTGTGAAAAAGGGTTATAGTATCTGTTAATGTTAAAACTATGGCTGAACCAGGAAAGTGGAAAATCTCTCATTCCCTAACCTCAACAGGATAGGAAACACTGAGCAGCAAGAAACTGCAACCTACACTGGTGGAGGGGCAAGTATACAGAAGAGATCTCACATAGGGAAAGGCATACTTAGGGAAAGTCTTAAAGCCTTAAAGCTTTAAAGGAGTAGGAGCACTGAGAAAAATCTTCAGGTAAACCAATTACCACCCTAGGTACAATGTGATGCTAGAGAAATTTGCAGCTCATGGTGAACTGACAGTGATTAAAACAGTAACAAAACTAACTCAACTCCCAATTTAAATTGAGTCAACATGTCATACTAAAGGCCTAACAGAAGGGTCATTCCAGTTTCTATATAATCTTTACTTCCATCTCTATTGTTCTATATACTATGTACAGCAATCAATTTAAATTACAACATGCAGAAAAAAAAAGCAAGAGAAACAACTCAAGAGACAAATCTCTCAACAGAACCTGACTCAGAGATTGCCCAGAATCTAAAAAGTACTAAAATTAATATGTTAAAGGGTCTGGTGGAAAAGGAAGATAGCATGAACAAAAGGAGAATTTTAGGATATAGTTGGAAATTATCAGAAAGCTTCTAATAATGCTGGCAACAAATATGGGAACAGAGATTAAGAATGCTTTTTATGAGCTCATCAATAGACTAGACAAAGGCAAAAAGAAAAAAAAAACATTCAGGGAACTTGAATATAGGTAAGCAGAAAATGACAAAAACTGAAACAGAAATAGAAAATATAACAACAACAACAACAACAAAACCCAAAGAAACATGCACCCTAAAGATGTGGAACAAAGTAAAACCGTTTAACATATGGTTAATTTTATTCCCCTAAAGAATGAAATACACTAACCCACAGAACCAAAGAACAAAAACAAAACAAAACAAAACAAAAAAACAAAATACCCCACAAAACCCCAAGCAGGATTTTTAAAAAATCTAGACATATTATATTTAAATTGCTGAAAGCCACAGGTTAAGAGAATATTTGAAGGCATTCAGGAAAAAAGTGACATTGTATACAGAAGAACAAAAGAATTATAACAGATTTATCAGATATCATCCAAGCCAGGAAACAATGGAGTGGAATTTTTAAAGCACTGAAAGAAAAAAAATGTCAGACCAGGATTTTCCACACAATGAAACTATCTTTCAAAAGTGATACAAAAATCTAAAAAATAGCTTGAGAAAATCCACCACAACAAAAACTGTGCAAGAAATATTAAATGAATTTTTTTTTCAGGAAAAAGGGCTAGGATACCAGGCAGAAACTTGAACCTATATAGAGAAAATAAGATCTCCAGAAATGGATAGAGTGAAGGCAAATTTAAAAGGTATTTTTACTCATTTTATCACTCTTAAAGAAAATTGACGGCAATGATTTCATTGCAGATCAGTCCTCATGAACATTTTACTAGCCATCCCAGCCAGTGCAGTAAGGTGAGAAAAATAAAAAGAATATATAGTAAAGGAAAAAAAAATAAAATGGGCTCATATGACATGAATCTCAATGTGGAAATTCCCATAGAAATTACATGAATCAATTAGCTCTAATAAGAAAATGTGTCAAGGTAATAAGATACAAGATTCACACATAAAATCGAGTTTATGTCTAAAAAATTGTAATGAACAAACTGAAATTCATTAGTACCCCAAAACGTTAGCTATTTTGATATAAGTCCAAGAAAATATGTGCAAGATCTGTATGTTGAAACCTAAAAAAGTACTGATTAAAGAAAGAAAAATAAATGGAGAGGGATATAGTCATCAGGAATTGGAAAAGTCAATATTGTGAATGATGTCACATTTCCTAAAATTCAATGGAATCATATATTATTCACTCTTGTTTAAATTTTCTTTGATTCAGCATAAATTTTGTGAATTTATTGAGGTATGGTTACATACATTCAACCATATCCATTTAAAAGTTTACAATTTGGGGAATATGGACATATATGTGCACAAAAACTAATCGACAGTCGGAAAAAAACCAGACCAGTGGTTACTCAATCAGAGTAGTTGTGGAAATTTTAAGGGTCATGAGGGAACTTGCAGAGGTGAGAGTTATGTTCTCCATCTTGATAAGGGTTCATGTTGCATCAGTATATTCCTTTGTCAAAAACTGATTGAAGAGTATCATTTTGTGTTTCCTTGTTTAAACAATTTACTGCAAAAAAGAACCAAAAAAATTGCATTGTACTTAATAATATGAAATTAATATAATATGAAATTAAATTAATATGAAATTAAAACTGTACTTAGTAATATGAAATACTGTAAATGGTATTTTACAATAATATCTGTAAAAATAAAATACTTAGAGACGGGCTTCCCTGGTGACGCAGCGGTTGCGCGTCCGCCTGCCGATGCAGGGGAACCGGGTTCGCGCCCCGGTTTGGGAGGATCCCACATGCCGCAGAGCGGCTGGGCCCGTGAGCCATGGCCGCTGAGCCTGCGTGTCCGGAGCCTGTCCTCCGCAACGGGAGAGGCCACAGCAGAGGGAGGCCCGCATACCACAAAAAAAGAAAAAAAATACTTAGAGACAAATTTACTAATAAATGTATAAAATATCCTAAGATGTCCTGCGCAACGGGAGAGGCCACAGCAGAGGGAGGCCCGCATACCACAAAAAAAGAAAAAAAATACTTAGAGACAAATTTACTAATAAATGTATAAAATATCCTAAGATTATACCATATTGTGGAAAGACATTAAGAAAGTTTAAATCAATAAAAGGTACACTAGTTCTTGAACTGGAAGACTCACTATTGTGAGTTTTTCTGAAAGTAAGCTGTAGATTAAATGCAATTCCAATCAAAAGTCCAACAGGCTCTTTTGTACAAATGATCAAGGTGATTTGAAAATTTATGTGGACATGAAAAAGACCTAGAATATTCATAACAACCTTCAAATGTAGAGCACTTCACCTGACTTTAAACAAATGTAGAGCGCTTTACCTGACTTTAAAACTAACTCTAAATCTAGTAGTTAAAATAATCAATCACTCTGATACACAGGAGCAAATAAACATCAATTGAACTCAATGAAACAGAATGGTGAGTTCAAAATAGATACACTTATACAATCAAACAATTTTGTCAATGGTACGAAAGTAATTCAATGGGAAAAGCAAAGTCTTTTAATCAAATGGTGCTGGGACAGGCTGAATCCAAATGGAAAAAGAATTACTTTACACAAATTAATTTGAGATGGGTTATTATCTAAACATAAAAGTTAAAATGTAAGGCTCTTGGTAGAAAATATAGGAGAATGTGTCCACAGTCATAGAGGAACAAGGACTTCACAGGACTCAAAACGCACTAATCATAAAAGAAAACAGTGTTGAATTGGACTTCAACAAAATTAAAATCTTATTAAAATCTTATTCATTAAAACATACCATTGCAAGGGCGGACAAAGCCGCCAGCAGTCTTGGCTGCAGCCGCCGCTGCTGCTGGGTACGGGAGTGTGCCCTGACCCTTCCTCTTTGGGCAGGCTCAGGGGCACACGCGCGGTCGGCGTCCCGGGATCTCGAACTCCAAGGCCTCGACTGGGCAGGCCAAGGATCACCCAGGCTGTCCGGCATGTGAGTTGGCGGGGACCCGGACGCTGCCAGCTGCGGGCACCACTGGAGCGGCGGAGACTGAAGACGCACCCCAGGCTCAAAGAACAGCCCTGCGTGGTTGCCTCATTCTCTGCAGCCAAGCGGCGGATGTTCTTTTAAAGAATATTGAAGACGAAGTTTTTTGTTTTGTTTTGTTTTTTGCTTGTTTTTTAATGGCTTTACAGAATTTTAAATTGAATACAACTTGACATGATGGCAAAAAATGTTGGTTTGACTGCTAAAATGCAGAATTAAGAGGATTTGTAGATCAGAATATCAGCCCAACAAAAGCTGTGTGGATTAAAGGCTCTTCGTGCTCCACCAAGGAGTCAGGGTTTGTCTCTGAGGTGGGAGAACCAACTTCAGGACACTGGTCCACAAGACACCTCCCAGCTCCACATAATATCAAATGGCGAAAATCTCCCAGAGGTCTCCATCTCAACACCAAGACCCAGCTTCACTCAACAAACAGCAAGCTACAGTGCTGGACACCCTATGCCCGAAAACTAGCAAGACAGGAACACAGCAGAATCCATTAGCAGAGAGGCTGCCTAAAATCATAATAAGGCTACAGACACCCCAAAACATATCACCAGACATGGACCTGCCCACCAGAAAGACAAGATCCAGCCTCATCCACCAGAACACAGGCACTAGTCCCCCCAACCAGGAAACATACTCAACCCACTGAACAAACCTGAGCCACTGGGGACAGACACCAAAAACAATGGGAACTACGAACCTGCCCTGAAAAAGAATTCAGAATAATGATAGTAAAGATGATCCAAAATCTTGGAAATAGAATAGTCAAAATGCAAGAAACATTTAACAAGGACTTAGAAGAAATAAAGAGGGAGCAACCAATGATAAGCAACACAATAAATGAAATTAAAAATACTCTGGAAGGGATCAATAAAAGAATAACTGAGGCAGAAGAACGGATAAGTGACCTGGAAGATAAAATATTGGAAATAACTACTGCAGAGCAGAATAAAGAAAAAAGAATGAAAAGAACTGAGGACAGTCTCAGAGACCTCTGGGACAACATTAAACACACCA
>NC_041234.1:50810911-50814609 GCF_002837175.3 Physeter macrocephalus | reverse complement strand
AAATGGTAATAGGAACATACATATTGATAATTACCTTAAATGTAAATGGATTAAATGCTCCCACCAAAAGACACAGACTGGCTGAATGGATACAAAAACGAGACCCATATATATGCTGTCTACAAGAGACCCACTTCAGACCTAGGGACACATACAGACTGAAAGTGAGGGGATGGAAAAAGATATTCCATGCAAATGGAAATCAGAAGAAAGCTGGAGTAGCAATTCTCATATCAGACAAAATAGACTTTAAAATAAAGACTATTACAAGAGACAAAGAAGGACACTATATAATGATCAAGGGATCGATCCATGAAGAAGATATAACAATTGTAAATATTTATGCACCCAACATAGGAGCACCTCAATACATAAGGCAAATACTAACAGCCATAAAAGGGGAAATCGACAGTAACTCAATCATAGTAGGGGACTTTTAACACCCCACTTTCACCAATGGAGACATCATCCAAAATGAAAATAAATAAGGAAACACAAGTTTTAAATGATACATTAAACAAGATGGACTTAATTGATACTTATAGGACAATCCACCCCAAAACAACAGAATACTCATTTTTCTCAAGTGCTCATGGAACATTCTTCAGGATAGATCATATCTTGCGTCACAAATCTAGCCTTGGTAAATTTAAGAAAATTGAAATCGTATCAAGTATGTTTTGCGACCACAACGCTATGAGACGAGATATCAATTACAGGAAAAGATCTGTAAAAAACAGAAACACGGGCTTCCCTGGTGGCGCAGTGGTTGGGAGTCTGCCTGCCGATGCAGGGGACGTGGGTTCGTGCCCCGGTCCAGGAAGATCCCACATGCCGCAGAGCGGCTGGGCCCGTGAGCCATGGCCGCTGAGCCTGCGCGTCTGGAGCCTGTGCTCCGTAACGGGAGAGGCCACAGCAGTGAGAGGCCCGTGTACTGCAAAAAAAACAAAAAAACAAAAAAACACAAACACATGGAGGCTAAACAATACACTACTTAATAACGAAGCGATCAGTGAAGAAATCAAAGAGAAAATCAAAAAATACTTAGAAACAAATGACAATGGAGACACGATGACCCAAAACCTATGAGATGCAGCAAAAGCAGTTCTAAGAGGGAAGTTTATAGCAATACAATCCTACCTTAAGAAACAGGAAACATCTCGAATAAACAACCTAAACTTACACGTAAAGCAATTAGAGAAAGAAGAACAAAAAAACCCAAATTTAGCAGAAGGAAAGAAATCATAAAGATCAGATCAGAAATAAATGAAAAAGAAATGAAGGAAACAATAGCAAAGATCAATAAAACTAAAAGCTGGTCCTTTGAGAAGATAAATAAAATTGATAAACCATTAGCCACACTCATCAAGAATAAAAGGGAGAAGACTCAAATCAATAGAATTAGAAATGAAAAAGGAGATGTAACAACTGACACTGCAGAAATACAAAAGATTATGAGAGATTACTACAAGCAACTGTATGCCAATAAAATGGACAACCTGGAAGAAATGGACAAATTCTTAGAAATGCACAAGCTGCCGAGACTGAACCAGGAAGAAATAGAAAATATGAACAGACCAATCACAAGCACTGAAATTGAAACTGTGATTAAAAATCTTCCAACAAACAAAAGCCCAGGACCAGACGGCTTCACAGGCGAATTCTATCAAACATTTAGAGAAGAGCTAACACCTATCCTTCTCAAACTCTTCCAAAAGATAGCAGAGGGAGGAACACTCCCAAACTCATTCTATGAGGCCACCATCACCCTGATACCAAAACCAGACAAAGACGTCACAAAGAAAGAAAACTACAGGCCAAAATCACTGATGAACATAGATGCAAAAATCCTCAACAAAACACTAGCAAACAGAATCCACCAGCACATTAAAAGGATCGTACACCATGATCAAGTGGAGTTTATTCCAGGAATGCAAGGATTCTTCAATATACGCAAATCAATCAACGTGATACACCATATCAACAAACTGAAGGAGAAAAATCATATGATCATCTCAATAGATGCAGAGAAAGCTTTTGACAAAATTCAACACCCATATATGATAAAAACCCTGCAGAAAGTAGGCATAGAGGGAACTTTCCTCAACATAATAAAGGCCATATATGACAAACCCACAGCCAGCATTGTTCTCAATGGTGAAAAACTGAAACCATTTCCACTAAGATCAGGAACAAGACAAGGTTGCCCACTCTCACCGCTCTTTTTTTTTTTTTTTTTTTTTTTTTTTTTGTGGTACGTGGGCCTCTCACTGTTGTGGCCTCTCCCGTTGCGGAGCACAGGCCCAGGACGCAACACAGGCTCCGGACGCGCATGGTCAGCAGCTATGGCCCATGGGCCCAGCCGCTCCGTGGTATGTGGGATCTTCCTGGAAGGGGGCACGAAACCATGTCCCCTGCATCTGCAGGTGGACTCTCAACCAGGGTGCCACCAGGGAAGACCCTCTCACCACTCTTATTCAACATAACATAGTTTTGGAAGTTCTAGCCACAGCAATCAGAGAAGAAAAAGAAATAAAAGGAATCCAAACTGGAAAAGAAGAAGTAAAGCTGTCACTGTTTGCAGATGACATGATACTATACATAGAGAATCCTTAGGATGCTACCAGAAAACAACTAGAACTAATCAATGAATTTGGTAAAATAGCAGGATACAAAATTAACGCACAGAAATCTCTGGCATTCTTATACGCTAATGATGAAAAATCTGAGTGAAATTAAGAAAACACTCCCATTTATCACTGCAACAAAAAGAAAAAGAAATATCTAGGAATAAACCTACCTAAGGAGACAAAATACCTGTATGCAGAAAATGATAAGGTACTGTTGAAAGAAATTAAAGATGATATAAATAGATGGAGAGATATACCATGTTCTTGGATTGGAAGAATCAACATTGTGAAAATGACTCTACTACCCAAAGCAATCTACAGATTCATTGCAATCCCTATCAAATTAACACTGGCATTTTTTTACAGAACTAGAACAAAAAATTTGACAATTTGTATGGAAACACAAAAAAACCCGAATAGCCAAAGCAAACTTGAGAACGAAAAATGGAGCTAGAGGAGTCAGGTTCCCTGACTTCAGACTATACTACAAAGCTACAGTAATCAATACAGTATGGTACTGGAACAAAAACAGAAATATAGATCAATGGAACAGGATAGAAAGCCCAGAGATAAACCCACACACATATGGTCACCTTATCTTTGATAAAGGAGGCAAGAATATAGAATGGAGAAAAGACAGCCTCTTCAGTAAGTGATGCTGGAAAAACTGGACAGGTACATGTAAAAGTATAAAATTAGAACACTCCCTAACACCACACAAAAAAATAAACTCAAAATCGATTAAAGACCTAAATGTAAGGCCAGACACTATCAAACTCTTAGAGGCAAAAATAGGCAGAACACTCTGACATAAATCACAGTAAGAACCTTTTTGACCCACCTCCTAGAGAAATGGAAATAAAACCAAAAATAAACAAATGGGACCTAATGAAACTTAAAATCTTTTGCACAGCAAAGGAAACCATAAACAAGACCAAAAGACAACCCTCAGAATGGGAGCAAATAGTTGTAAATGAAGCAATTGACAAAGGATTAATCTCCAAAATTTAAAAACAACTCATGCAGCTCAATAGCAAAAAAACAAACAACCCAATCCAAAAATGGGCA
>NC_041234.1:50808537-50809942 GCF_002837175.3 Physeter macrocephalus | reverse complement strand
GGTGGTTTGTGACCACCTAGAGGGGTGGGATAGGGAGAGTGGGAGGGAGGGAGACGCAAGAGGGAAGCGATATGGGAACATATGTATATGTATAACTGATTCACTTTGTTGCAAAGCAGAAACTAACACACCATTGTAAAGCAATTATACTCCAATAAAGATGTTAAAAAAAACCCATACCATTGCTTTTGCACAGCAAAGGAAACCATCAACAAAATGAAAAAACCTACTTCATGGGAGAAAACATTTGCAAATGATTTGAGTTATAAGCGGTTAATATCCAACGTATATAAACTACTGATACAACTCAACATTAAAAAAAACAAAAACAGGGTCTTCCCTGGTGGCGCAGTGGTTGAGAATCTGCCTGCCAAGGCAGGGGATACGGGTCCGAGCCCTGGTCTGGGAAGATCCCACATGCCACGCAGCAACTAGGCCCGTGAGCCACAACTACTGAGCCAGCACGTCTGGAGCTTGTGCTCTGCAATAAGAGAGGCCACGATAGTGAGAGGGCCATGTACTGTGATAAAGAGGGGCCCCTTCTCACTACAACTAGAGAAAACCCTCGCACAGAAATGAAGACCCAACACAGCCAAAGATAACTAACTAACTAAATAAAAACCAAAAACAAACAACTGCATTAAAACATGGGCAGAACTGAGTAGACATTTTTCCAAAGAGGAAATGCAGACGGCCAACAGGCACATAAAAAGATGCTCAACATCAAAAATGATAAGGGAAATGCAAATAAAAACCACAGTGAGGGGCTTCCCTGGTGGTGCAGTGGTTGAGAGTCTGCCTGCCAAAGCAGGCGATATGGGTTCGAGCCCCGGTCTGGGAAGAACCCACATGCCGAGGAGCAACTAGTCCCGTGAGCAACAACTACTGAGCCTGCGCGTCTGGAGCCTGTGCTCTGCAACAAGACAGGCTGCGATAGTGAGAGGCCCGTGCATCGCGATGAGGAGTGGCCCCCGCTTGCCGCAACCAGTGAGAGCCCTGGCACACAAACGAAGACCCAACACAGCCATAAATAAATAATAAATAAATAATAATAAAAAAACACAGTGAGAGATCACCTTGCACCTGTCCGAATGGCTATCATCAAAAAGAACACAATAAATGTTGGTGAGGATGTGGAGAAAAGAGAACCCTCATACAGTGTATGTGGGAATGTAAATTCGTGCAGCCACTATGGAAACGGTATGGAGGTTTCTCAAAAAATCTAAAAATAGATTTACCACATGACCCAGCAATTTCACTCCTGGGTGTATATTTGAAAAAAACAAAAACACTGATTGGAAAAGATACATGCATCTCAATATTCATAGCAACATTATTTACAATTGCCAAGATATGGAAGCAACCTAAATGTCCATCAACAGATGAATGGATAAAGAAGATGTGG
>NC_041234.1:50805124-50807880 GCF_002837175.3 Physeter macrocephalus | reverse complement strand
AATGGATAAAGAAGATGTGGCACATATATATAATGGAATATTACTCAGCCATAAAAAGAAATGAAACTGAGTTATTTGTAGTGAGGTGAATGGACCTGGAGTCTGTCATACAGAGTGAAGTACGTCAGAAGGAGAAAAACAAATACTGTATGCTAACACATATATATGGAATCTAAGGTAAAAAAATTGTCATGAAGAGACTAGGGGTAGGATGGTAATAAAACACAGACCTCCTAGAGCATGGACTTGAGGATATGGGGAGGGGGAAGGGTAAGCTGTGACGAAGTGAGAGAGTGGCAGGGACATATATGCACTACCAAACGTAGGGTGGATAGATAGTGGGAAGCAGCCACATGGCTCAGAGATCAGGTAGGTGGTTTGTGACCAACTAGAGGGATGGGATAGGGAGGGTGGGAGGGAGGGAGACGCAAGAGGGAAGCGATATGGGAACATATGTATATGTATAACAGATTCACTTTGTTGTAAAGAAAAAACTACCACACCATTGTAAAGCAATTATACTCCAATAAAGATGTTAAAAAAAGAGAACATAACATTGTTTTTGCACTGCAAAGGAAACCATGAACAAAGCGAAAAAAAACTACTGCATTGGAGAAAACATTTGCAAATGATATGAGTGATAAGCGGTTAATATCCAACATACATAAACTGCTGTTACAACTCAACATTAAAAAAAACAAAAACAAGGGTTCCCTGGTGGCGCAGTGGTTGAGAATCTGCCTGCCAATGCAGGGGACACGGGTCTGAGCACTGGTCTGGGAAGATCTCACATGCCTCAGAGCAACTAGGCCCGTGAGCCACAACTACTGAGCCTGCACATTTGGAGCCTGTGCTCCGCAACAAGAGAGGCCACGATAGTGAGAGGCCTGCGCGTTGCGATGAAGAGTGGCCCCTGCTCACCGCAACTAGAGAAAGCCCTCACACAGAAATGAAGACCCAACACAGCCAAAAATAAATAAATAAATAAATAAGAACCTAAAACAAACAAGTGGATTAAAAAATGGGCAGAACTGAGTAGACATTTTTCCAAAGAGGAAATGTCGACGGCCAACAGGCACATGAAAAGATGTTCAACATCTCTAATGATCAGGGAAATGCAAATCAAAACCACAGTGAGGTGTTTCCCTGATGGTGCAGTGGTTGAGAGTCTGCCTGCCAAACAGGCGATATGGGTTTGAGCCCCGGTCTGGGAAGATCCCACATGCCGCGGAGCAACTAGGCCCGTGAGCCACAACTACTGAGCCTGCGCGTCTGGAGCTTTTGCTCTGCAACAAGAGAGGCCACGATAGTGAGAGGCCCGCGCATCGTGATGAGGAGTGGCCCCAGCTTGCTGCAACTAGAGAAAGCCCTCGCACACAAACGAAGACCCAACACAGCCAAAAATAAATAAAAAATAAATAATAAAAAAAAAACACAGTGAGAGATCACCTTGCACCTGTCCGAATGGCTATCATCAAAAAGAACACAATAATTGTTGGTGACGATGTGGAGAAAAGGGAACCCGCATACAGTGTTTGTGGGAATGTAAATTTGTGCAGCCACTATGGAAATGGTATGGAGGTTTCTCAAAAAATCTAAAAATAGATTTACCACATGACCCAGCAATTTCACTCCTGGGTGTATATTTGAAAAAAACAAAAACACTGATTGGAAAAGATACATGCATCTCAATATTCATAGCAACATTATTTACAATTGCCAAGATATGGAAGCAACCTAAATGTCCATCAACAGATGAATGGATAAAGAAGATGTGGTGTGTACACACACACACACACACACACACACACACACACAGTGGAATACTACGCGGCCATAAGAAAGAATGAAATGTTGCCATGTGCAGCAACATGGATCGACTTGGAGGGCATTATTCTAAATGAAATAAGTCGGACAGAGAAATACAAATACTGTATGATATCACTTATATGTAGAATCTAAAAAGAAATACAACAAACTTGTGAATATAACAAAAAAAGAAGCATACTCACAGATATAGAGAACAAACCAGTGGTTATCAGATGGGAGGTGGGAGGGGCAATATAGGGATTGGGGAGTGGGAAGTACAAACTCTTGGGTTTAAGACAGGTTACAATGTAAAAGAATGAAATTAGAACACTCCCTAACACCATACACAAAATTAAACTCAAAATGGGTTAAAGACCTAAATGTAAGGCGAGACACTATCAAACTCTTAGAGGCAAACATAGGCAGAACACTCTATGACATAAATCACAGCAAGATCCTTTTTGACCCACCTCCTAGAGACATGGAAATAAAAACCAAAATAAAGAAATGGGACCTAATGAAACCTAAAAGCTTTTGCACAACAAAGGATGCCATAAACAAGACCAAAAGACAACCCTCAGAATGGGAGAAAATAGTTGCAAATGAAGCAACTGACAAAGGATTAATCTCCAAAATTTATAAGCAACTCATGGAGCTCAATAACAAAAAACACAAACAACACAATCCAAAAATGGGCAGAAGACTGAAATAGACATTTCTCCAAAGAACATATACAGATTGCCAACAAACACATGAAAGAATGTTCAACATCATTAATCATTAGAGAAATGCAAATCAAAACTACAATGAGATATCATCTCACACCGGTCAGAATGGCCATCATCAAAAAATCTACAAACAATAAATGCTGGAGAGGGTGTGGAGAAAAGGGAACCCTCTTGCACTGTTGGTGGGAATGTAAATTGATACAGCCACTATGGAGAACA
>NC_041234.1:50787473-50799376 GCF_002837175.3 Physeter macrocephalus | reverse complement strand
TGGGCATATACCCTGAGAAAACCATAATTCAAAAAGAGTCATGTACCAAAATGTTCATTGCAGCTCTATTTACAATAGGCAGGACATGGAAGCAACCTAAGTGTCCATCAACAGATGAATGGATAAAGAAGATGTGGCACATATATACAATGGAATATTACTCAGCCATAAAAAGAAATGAAACTGAGTTATTTGTAGTGAGGTGGATGGACCTGGAGTCTGTCATACAGAGTGAAGTACGACAGAAGGAGAAAAACAGATACTGTATGCTAACACATATATATGGAATCTAAGGAGAAAAAATGTCATGAATAGACTAGGGGTAGGATGGGAATAAAACACAGACCTACTAGAGCATGGACTTGAGGATATGGGAAGGGGGAAGGGTAAGCTGTAACGAAGTGAGAGAGTGGCATGGACATATGTACACTACCAAACGTAGGGTGGATAGCTAATGGGAAGCAGCCGCATGGCACAGAGATCAGCTAGGTGGTTTGTGACCACCTAGAGGAGTGGGATAGGGAGGGTAGGAGGGAGGGAGACGCAAGAGGGAAGCGATATGGGAACATATGTTTATGTATAACTGATTCACTTTGTTGTAAAGCAGAAACTACCACACCATTGTAAAGCAATTATACTCCAATAAAGACGTTAAACAAAAAAAACATACCATTCCTTTTGCACAGCAAAGGAAACCATCAACAAAACGAAAAAACCTACTGCATGGGAGAAAACATTTGCAAATGATATGAGTGATAAGCGGTTAATATCTAACATATATAAACTGCTGATACAACTCAACATTAAAAAAAAAACAAAAACAGTGGCTTCCCTGTGGCACAGTGGTTGAGAATGTGCCTGCCAATGCAGGGGACACGGGTTCGAGCCCTGGTCTGGGAAGATCCCACATTCCACGCAGCAACTAGGCCCGTGAGCCACCACTAGTGAGCCTGCACGTCTGGAGCTTGTGCTCCACAACAAGAGAGGACGCGATAGTGAGAGGTCTGCGCACTGCGATGAAGAGTGGCCCCTGCTTGCCGCAACTAGAGAAAGCCCTCGCACAGAAATGAAGACTCAACACAGCCAAAAATAAATAAATAAGTAAAAACCAAAAATAAACAACTGGATTAAAAAATGGGCAGAACTGAGTAGCTATTTTTCCAAAGAAGAAATGCAGACCGCCAACAAGCACATGAAAAGATGCTCAACATCGCTAATGATCAGGGAAATGCAAATCAAAACCACAGTGAGGGGTTTCCCTGGTGGCGCAGTGGTTGAGAGTCTGCCTGCCAAAGCAGGCGATATGGGTTCGAGCCCCATTGTGGGAAGATCCCACATGCCACGGAGCAACGAGGCCCGTGAGCTACAACTACTGAGCCTGCGCCTCTGGAGCTTGTGCTCCGCAAGGCGAGGCCGCGATAGTGAGTAGCCCGCGCATCGCGATGAGGAGTGGTTCCCGCTTGCCACAACTAGGGAAAGCCCTCGCACAGAAACGAAGACCCAACACAGCCAAAAATAAATAATAAATAAATAATAATAAAAAAACACAGTGACATATCACCTTGCACCTGTCCGAATGGCTATAATCAAAAAGAACACAATTAATGTTGGTGAGGATGTGGAGATAAGGGAACCCTCATACAGTGTTTGTGGGAATGTAAATTTGTGCAGCCACTATGGAAACGGTATGGAGGTTTCTCAAAAAATCTAAAAATAGATTTACCACATGACCCAGCATTTCCACTCCTGGGTGTATATTTGAGAAAAACAAAAACACTGATTGGAAAAGATACGTGCATCACAATATTCTTAGCAACATTATTTACAATTGCCAAGATATGGAAGCAACCTAAATGTCCATCAATAGATTAACAGATAAAGAAGATGTGGTGTATATTCATACATACACAAACACACACAGTGGAATACTACTCCGTCATAATAAAGAATGAAATGCTGCCATTTGCAGCAGCATGGATGGACTAGGAGGGCATTATTCTAAATGAAATATGTCGGACAGGGAAATACAAATACTGTATGATATCACTTATTTGTAGAATCTAAAAAAAAATACAACAAACTTGTGAATATAACAAAAAAAAGCATACTCACAGATATAGAGAACAAACCAGTGGTTATCAGAGGGGAGGGGGGAGGGGCAATATAGGGATTGGGGAGAAACCAGTGGTTATCAGAGGGGAGGGGGGAGGGGCAATATAGGGATTGGGGAGTGGGAAGTACAAACTCTTGGGTTTAAGATAGGTTACAATGTAAAAATATGAAATTAGAACACTCCCTAACACCACACACAAAAGTGTTAAAGATGTAAATGTAAGGCCAGACACTATCAAACTCTTAGAGGCAAACATAGGCAGAACCCTCTATGACATAAATCACAGCAAGATCCTTTTTGACCCACCTCCTAGAGAAATGGAAATAAAAACCAAAATAAAGAAATGGAACCTAATGAAACTTAAAAGCTTTTGCACAGCAAAGGATACCATAAAAAAGACCAAAAGATAACCCTCAGAATGGGAGAAAATAGTTGCAAATGAAGCAACTGACAAAGGATTAATCTCCAAAATTTATAAGCAACTCATACAGCTCAAAATGTAAATATATGAAATTAGAACACTTGTTAACACCACACGCAAAAATAAACTCAAAATGGGTTAAAGACCTAAATGAAAGGCGAGACACTATCAAACTATGAGAGGCACACATAGGCAGAACACTCTATGACATAAATCACAGCAAGATTCTTTTTGACACACCTCCTTGAGAAATGGAAATAAAAACCAAAATAAAGAAATGGAACCTAATGAAACTTAAAAGCTTTTGCACAACAAAGGATACCATAAACAAGAACAAAAGACAATCCTCAGAATGGGAGAAAATATTTGCAAATGAAGCAACTGACAAAAGATTAACCTCCAAAATTTATAAGCAATTCATGCAGCTCAATAACAATAAAACAAACAACCCAATCCAAAAATGGGCAGAAGACCTAAATAGACATTTCTCCAAAGAAGATATACAGATTGCCAACAAACACATGAAAGAATGCTCAACATCATTAATCATTAGAGAAATGCAAATCAAAACTACAATGGAGAAAAAATGTCATGAAGAGACTAGGGGTAGGACAGGAATAAAACACAGACCTACTAGAACATGGACTTGAGCATATGGGGAGGGGGAAGGGTAAGCTGTGACGAAGTGACAGAGTGACATGGACATATATGCACTAACAAATGTAAGATAGCTAGTGGGAAGCAGCCGCATAGCACAGGGAGTTCAGCTCGTTGCTTTTTGACCACCTAGTGTTGTGGGCTAGGGAGGGTTGGAGGGAGGGAGATTGAAGAGATATGGGAACATATGTACATGTATAACTGATTCACTTTGTTGTAAAGCAGAAACTAACACAGCCTTGTAAAACAGTTATACTCCAAAAAAGATGTTAAAAAATTTTATTTATTTATTTATTTATTTATTTATTTATTTATTTTTGGCTGCGTTGGGTCTTCGGTGCTGTGCACGGGCCACTTTTCATTCTGGTGTGTGGGTTTCTCATTGTGGTGGCTTCTCTTGTTGCAGAGCACAGGCTCTAGGTGTGCAGGCTTCAGTAGCTGTGGTGTGTGAGCTCAGTAGCTGTGGCTTTAGGGCTTAGTTGCTCCACGGCATGTCAGATCTTCCCGGATGGCTCGAACCCATGTCCCCTGCATTGGCAGGTGGATTCTTAACAAATGCACCACCAGGGAAGTCCTACAATACATCTTTGCAGCCTATCTTTCACCCGGCAGTTTGTACCTGTCCATTCTCCACCTCTATATTGCCCTTCCCCCTCCACTGGTAATGACTAGTTTGTTCTCTATATCTGTGAGTCTGCTTAGTTTTTGTTATATTCACTAGTTTGTTGTAGTTTTTAGAGTCCACCTATAAATATTACACTATATTTGTCTTTCTCTCTGACATTTCACTTAGCCTAATGCCCTCCAAGTCCATCCATGTTGCTGCAAAAAAAGAAAATTACAGGCCAATATTGCTGATGAACATAGATGCAAAAATCCTCAACAAAATATTAGCAAATTGAATCCAACAATACATTACAAGGATCATACACCATGACCAAGTGGGATTTATCCCAGGGACACAAGGATTTTTCAATATCTGTAAATCAATCAATGTGATAAAACACATTAACACATTGAAGAATAAAAACTATATGATCATTTCAACAGATGCAGAAAAAGCTTTTGACAAAATTCAACGTCCATTTATGATAAAAACTCTAAACAAAGTGGGTGCAGAAGACACATAACATAATAAAGGCCAAATATGACAAACCCAGAGCTAACATCATACTGAATGGTGAAAAGCTTAAAACTTTTATTCTATGATCAAGAACAAGACAAGAATGCCCACTCTTGCCAATTTTATTCAACATAATATTGGAAGTCCTATCCATAGCAATCAGAGAAGAAAATGAAGTAAAGGTATCCAAATTGGAAAGGAAGACGCAAAACTTTCACTGTTTGCAGATGACATGACACTATGCATAGAAAATCCTAAAGATGCCACCAGAAAACTAGTAGAGCTCATTAATAAATTCAGTAAAGTTGCAGCATACAAAATATACAAAAATCTGTTGCATTTCTATACACTAACAATGAACTATCAGAAAGAGAAATTAAAGAAACAATCTCATTTACCATTGCATCAAAAAGAATAAAACACTTAGGAATAAATCTACCTAAGGAGGTAAAATACCTGAACTCAGAAAACTATAAGAGGCTGATGAAATAAATTGAATATGACACAAACAAATGGAAAGATATAATGTGTTCTTGAACTGGAAGAATTAATATTGTTAAAATGACCATACTACCCAAGGCAATCTATAGATTCAATGCAATCCCTAACAAAGTACCAGTGGTATTTTTCACGCACCTGGAACGAAAAATTTTAAAATTTGTATGGAAACAGAAAAGACCCCAAATAGCCAAAACTATCTTGAGAAAAAAGAACAGAGTAGAAGGAATCATGGGCCCTGATTTCAGACTATACTACAAAGCTACAGCTATCAAAACAGTAAGGTACATGCACAAAAACAGACACATAGATAATTGGAACAGAATAGAAAGCCCAGAAAAAAAACCCATGCTCTTATGGTCAATTAATCTACAGCAAAGAAAGCAAGAATATACAATGGAGAAAAGACAGTCTCTTCAATAAGTGGTGCTGGGAAAAATGGACAGCTACATGTAAAAGAATGAAATTAGAACATTCTGTAACACCCTACACAAAAATAAAGTCAAAATGGATTAAAGACCTAAATGTAAGACGTCTACTATAAAACTCCTAGAGGAAAACATAGGCAGAATGCTCTTTGACATAAATAGCAGCAGTATTTTTTTTTTTTGGATCTCTCTCCCAAAGTAAAGGAAATAAAAGTAAAAATATACAAATGGGACCTAATTAAAGTTAAAAGCTTCTGCACAGTAAAGGAAACCATAAACAAAATGAAGACGACCTACCGAATGGGAGACAATATTTGCAAATGATATGAATGATAAAGGATTACTATCCAACATATATAAAGAGCTCATACAACTCAACATCATAAAAACATACAACCCTATTAAAAAATGAGAAGACCCAAATAGACATTTTTCCAAAGAGGACATGCAGAAGGCCAACAGACACATGAAAGGATGCTCAACATCTTTAATCATCAGGGAAATGGAGATCAAAACCACAGTGAGATATCACCTCACACCTATCAGAATGGCTATCATCAAGACAGAAATAACACAAATAACAAATGTTGGTGAGGATGTGGAGAAAAGGGAACGATTGTACACTGTTTGTGGGAATGTAAATTGGTGCAGCCACTATGGAAAACAGTATAGAGGTTTCTCAAAAAACTAAAAATAGATCTACCATATGACCCAGCAATTCCACTCCTGGGTACATATCTGAAAAAAACAAAAACACTAATTCGAAAAGATACATGCACTTCAATGTTCATAGCTGCATTATTTACAATTGGCAAGAGATGGAAGAAACCTAAGCGTACACCAACAGATGAATGGATAAAGAAGATTGGTATATATGGAATGGAATACTACTAAGCCATAAAAAAGAATAAAATTTTGCCTCCTTTTGTATTTTTCATGTCACAATTTATCTTTCTATTGTGTATTTTTTAACAAATAATTACAGGTATAGCTATTTTTAATACTTCATCCCTTAATCTTATTAGTAATAATTAAGTGGTTAACACACTTCTATATTACAGTATTAAGATATTCTGAATTTGACTATATACTTACATTTACCAGTGCATTTTATATTTTTATATGTTTTCATGTTATTAATTAGCATACTTTAATTTCAGCTAGAAGAACTCCTTTCAGCATTTCTTATAAAAAAGCTCTAGTGGTCATCAACTCCCTTAGCTTTTGTTTATCTGGAAATATCTTTATCTCTTCTTCATTTCTGAAGGACAACTTTGCCAGTTAAATTTTTTTTAGACATTTTTTTTCTTTCAGCACTTTGAATATAGCATCCTATTTTCCCCTGGCTTGAGAAATCTGATGATAGCTTTCTGGGGGTTCCTGTGTAAGTGATAAGCTTCTTTTCCTTTGATGATTTTAAGATTCTCCTTGTGTTTGATTTTTGACAGTTTTATCGCAAAGTGTCTTGGAGAAGATCTTCTTGAGTTGTGTTTGTTTGGGGACCTATTAGCTTCACAAACTTGGGTGTCCAAATCTCTCCCCAAATTTGCAGCCATTATTTCTTTAAATAAGCTTTCTGTTCCTTTTCCTTCTCTTTTCCTTCTGGGACTCAAATAATTTGCTCATTGCTTATTTTCATTATAGTGCATGGTTTACATAGGCTTTCTTTACTTTTTTTTCATTCTTTTTTTCTTTTTCTTCTCTGGCTGGGTTATTTGAAGGGTCTGTCTGCTACTTCACAGATTTTTTTTCTTCTTCTTGATCCGTTCTGATGTTGATGCTCTCTATTGCATTTTTCATTTTATTCACCATATTTGTCAGTTCCAGAATTTCTGTTTGGTTCTTTCTTTTTAAAATGATTTCTATCTCTTTGTTAAATTTCTTATTTTGTTTGTGTGTTATTTTCCTGTTTTTGTTGAATTGTCTGTGCTTTCTTGTAGCTCATTGAGTTTCCTTAAAACAGCTATTTTGAATTCTTTATGAGGTAAATTGACTATCTCTATGTCTTTGGGGTTGATTACTGGAAAAATATTGTGATCCTTTAGTGGTGTCATGTTTCCTTGATTTTATGTGTTCCTTGAAGTCTTGCATTGCAACCTTTGCATTTAAAGTAGCAGTCACCTCCTCCAGTCTTTACTAACTGACTTCAGGAGAGAAATACCTTCTGTTGTCTTATTAGAGATTCTAAGGCTTTCTCAAACCTTCTATGAATACAGCTGCTTTGTGCCTCTTGCTCCCTCTTGTGGCAGAATTCTTAAGCTTGTACAGCTTCTCTCAGTCCTGCAATGCACCAGTCCAAGTTCTGGCAGCCTCCCTTTTGCTTTCCCAAGGGTGGTACTAAATGCCTAGATGTGGTCTCTCCCCGGCCTGCAGATTTGCACCAGCTTTCTGTACATGCTCACTAGCCATCTGCAGAAATTCACTCTTGCTGCCACTGGGAGCACTCAGAGGGAGTCAGCCATGAGGTGGAGGGTGATGTGGGTGAGGTACATAAAACACTGGGATGACCTTCAGCTATCTGGGGAGATCTACACACGAGAAGTCTCAGGGGCTCATTTGAGGGCCTCCCAGTGTAGTCCATGATGTCATTATTAGGATTCTGTTCCTTTGATACTTTCCAAACACTGGCTGATGTTCTCCCAGCTCCTCACTGCCCCTTAGTTGTCCAGCTCACAACTCAGGACTCTAGATGGAATGAGAGAGAAATGGGTCTCTTTGGCAGTGTTCTGCACAACTGGAGAAGTCACGCACTCACACACTCTCACTCTTCCCTGCAGGAGAAATCATGAGCCAAGGACTCTCTTGGCATTGAACACTGGTAAAGTCAATGTGTTCCTCACCCTCTCCAATGCATATAATCTCTGATTTTTTTCTCCCAAAGTGTGCTGGGACTTCTCCACTGGACTTCCACAAGGGCTCTCTCATTTGTGGGTGATTATCTAAGTCTGTTTGTTCTCCAGGGGCTCCCAGACAATGGCCTAGAGGGTCTGGAGTTGGTTCAGGGTGCATTTCAGGGTCCACAGCTGGGACCAAGTACTGTATGGCTATTATCTGACATATAGGTGGGCAATATTCCTCTTGGGCCCTTAGGCATCGGGTGCTGGATCCCACAGCTCCCACAAAGGTACTTTTGTCCATAGATGGATGCCAAATTGCTGTTGCTGAGGGAGGTATATAAGTGAAGGACATTTTTTTCCTTCCAGTTTTATTGAGATATAATTGACATAAAGCACTGTATAAGGAGTACAGCATAATGATTTGACTTATATATATCATGAAATGATTAACACAATAACTTTAGTAAATATCCATCATCTGATATAGATGCAAAGTTAAAGAAATTAAAAAAAAATTTTTCTTGTGATGAGAACTCTTAGGATTTACTCTCTTAACAACTTTCATATATAACACACAGCAGTGTTAATTGTATTTATCATGTTGTGTATTACATCTGTAGTACTTATTTATCTTATAACTGGAAGTTTGTACCTTTTGAATGTCTTTATCCTATTCCCCCTCCCTCCACCCCCTCCTTTGGTAACCACAAAGCTGATCTTTTTTTCTATGAGTTAGTTTGTTTTTGAAGTAAAATTGACCTACAACACTATGTTAGTTCCTGTTACACAACACAGTGATTTGGTATTTCTATACATTTCAAAGTGATCACTATGATAAGTCTAGTTATGATATGTCACCATACAAAATATATTACACAGTTATTGACTATATTCCCCACACTGTACATTTCATAGCTGTGACTCATTTATTTTGCAACTGGAAGGTTGTACCTCTTAATCTCCCTCACCTATTTCTTTCCTCTCCCCACGCCCCTCCCCTCTGGCCACTACCTGTTTGTTCTCTGTATCTATGGCTCTGTTTCTGTTTTGTTATGTTTTCATTTGTTTTGTTTAAAGTTCACATACAAGTGAGATCATACAGTATTTGTCTTCCTCTGTCTGATTTATTTCACTTAGCATAATACCCTCTAGGTCCATCCATGTCGTTGCAAATGGCAAGGTTTCATTCTTTTTTTTATGGCAAGTAATAATCCATTGTATATATATATATATATACACCACATCTTATTCAGCCATCTCCCTGTCATCACTCCCACTTCTTTCCCTTTAAATTACTTTGATGGACTTTCTCTGGTCCTAGGTTTTTCTTCATGTCCCTCTTCAAAGTATGACAGTTCCAACTGCTTGGGTTCTTACTAGGCCAAGGAGTTCTTGGTTGTTTTAACATTACCAGCCACAGTGTAAATAAGGAGGAATGAAAGCATTAGTTTATGCCATATCTACACTAGACATCAAGGCAATTGAACTGACCACTATGGGAATCAAAGATTTAGCACCCATTAGGATCTATGATATCGTCTAATTTAATTTTCACATCTGACTTACAGGAAATAGAAGGGAAAAAGGGGTTCTCTCCCAGACCACTCTGGACTACTAATAGAACTCAGGTCTTCTGTCTCCCAATCCAGTGCTCTTTTAATTATATATTGCTTATAAATATATTTCTTAAATTTATCAAATATATGCATGGCAAGAATCTGGCTGCCATTTTGAAAAAGGAAAATCTAGTCTTTGGCATTGCTGTACCCAGGGGCTCTCACTGGGAGATTATCCTATATTCTGGGCTTCCCCCCCTATAATTTATTAATATGTCTTTACCCTGAGCTCAGTTCTTCAGAGCTCTGTCTGCTGCTTTCCCAGGTGACAGCAGGTGTGTTAATAGCCCACCCTCTATTCCTTGCTATATAATTGACCTTCTGGCAAGAGTGCCCTAACCTAGAAGAATGATTAATAGTATAAACTTTAGGCACTGTGGCAGGTAAGCTAGAGGGATGTTTAGGGATGATGCACCCTGCAATCGTTCTCAAATCATACTACGTGTAGTGATGTCAAGTTTTTTCACATTCAGGGTCAGAACTTATAATATTAGAGGTAAAGAAAAAGGATCTTTGCAGTTGATAGGGACATGTCATTTGCCAACCTTATCAGCCTTTCTCTTTATGGCTGGAGGCATATGAAGAATGAAAAATGATAGACTATTTAGCAGATTTTGGGACACCTCATAGAGGTGTGGAGAAAAAGGAAACTTCGTACACTGTTGTGGGAATGTAAATTGTTGTAGCCAGTATGGAAAACAGTATGGAGCTTCCTTAAAAAACTAAAAATAGAACTATCATATGACCCAGCAATCCCACTCCAGGCCATATACCCAGAGAAAACCATAATTCAAAAAGACACATGCACCCCAGTGTTTATTGCAGCACTATTTACAGTAGCCAGGACATGGAAGCAACCTAAATGTCCATCAACAGAAGGATGGATAAAGAAGATGTGGTACATATATATAATGGAATATTACTCAGCCATAAAAAGGAACGGAATTGGGTCATTTGTAGAGATGTGGATGGACCTAGAGAGTGTCATACAGAGTGAAGTAAGTCAGAAAGAGAAAACCAAATATTGTATATTAATGCATATATGTGGAATTTAGAAAAATGGTACAGATGACCTTATTTGCAAAACAGAAATAGAGACAAAGATGTAGAGAACAAATGTATGGATACCAAGGGGGAAAGGGGGGGTGGGAGGACTTGGGAGATTGGGATTGACATATATACACTATTGATAGTATGTATAAAATAGATAACTAAGGGAGGTACCAGGAGAATTCCCATTCTCCTTTGCTAGCACAGATTTATTTGTTGACTGTTTCCAGCACTTTGAGCAAAAAAAATGTTGAGACAGAGATGAATAAAAGCCAAAGTTGAGACAGAGATAAAAGCAAACAGAAAGACAAATAAAATGAAAGATTTTATAATACAATGTTATAATTTATTACTCATTAAGCTCTTTTACTGATATTAAAGACATCATGGAAATTGGGGCTCAGACTGTAGGTAGGTTTCCCTTCAAATATGATTGTTAAGAGAATCTAGTTGAAAGGTTCATATATTTGCATTTTCCCCTTCAGCCAGAAGGAAATGGGTCACTGAAAATTTCTCCAACACCCAAGATTAACAGCCCTTGTTTGTAATTCATCACTCTTGCTGTCTGGCCCCCACTGTGTACATCCTATCTTAGTTCACTGAAAATTCACTAATCATTGAAAGCATTTCAAGGTTTCCTTTGATCTCCTTCTGCCTATCATTCTGATCATCATCTATGCCACTCTGAACATCTGCATTCCTGCCCACTTTTCATCTGTGAAACCCCCTCACCAAACCATAAGTATTTCCCAGACAAGAGGAATAAAGACTGGATTCCTAGTTATCTCAGAGTTCTGCTTGTTGATTGGCTTCACTCCTGCCCTCTGCCTCCTACCAAGTGACTCAGTTCTAGTCCAAACTGCTTAAAACATTAAAAAAAATCACACAACAAAAGTAGAATGCAAAGTTGATCTCAGGAATAATGTTTTTGCTATTTAATCTACTTCATTGTGCATATATATAAAATATAGAAATGTGTACATGTGTATACTCATAAGCAGTATATGATGTCAGAATAGCATAGTGGTTAAGAACATAGGCTTAGGGCTTCCCTGGTGGCGCAGTGGTTGAGAGTCCGCCTGCCGATGCAGGGGACACGGGTTTGTGCCCCGGTCCGGGAAGATCCCACATGCCGCGGAGCGGCTGGGCCCGTGAGCCAT
>NC_041234.1:50762455-50787376 GCF_002837175.3 Physeter macrocephalus | reverse complement strand
GGGAGAAGCCACAACAGTGAGAGGCCCGCGAACCGCAAAAAAAAAAAAAAAAAACAGTGTAGGAAGAATGCTTAATGCGGAACCTGGCACATATTAAATGCTTACTAAATACTGACTGAATAAATGAAAGAATGAAATAACGAAGTGTGCCACCTTAGAAGTTAGCTCCCAGAAGGTAGAGATCACATGCTGTGTAGACACGGCAGGGGCCATGCACATGACACGTGTACAAAGAATGGCAAAAGAACCTGAGGAGAGCCCCTAAGTAAAAAGAACTAAGACCCACTACCTTGGTGGAGTTTTGAATGGTCAACATGTTTAATATATGTAGTGTAGACAATCCTGATGAAAGAATTGGATTAACGTACCGATCAGAAGGCATAGATTGTGAAATTACTCTTCACTAGAAGCAAAAATATTGTGATTTGATATCTTCCCAGCTCTTTTGCATAATTGTTAGTTCTAACAATTATCTTAGGTGTAATTATTCCTGTCACACCAAAGCTAAAAGAGTTAAACTACTTTCCCAAGATTGTCTAGACGGAAATGGCAGGAAGGAAGCATAAGGCCAGGTCTACAATAAATATAATATAAATCCAATGCTTCTTTCTCTGAATCATGACAGCCTTCCTACAATTGGTAAAGCGGTAAGAGGCAGCAATTTCAAGGGAGTGAGAACACTATAGGAACACAGAATATGGCGAATAATTTGTGACTAAAGTCTCTTTCATAAAGTCAAATTTAAAAAGCTGTCATGGGAAGCAGTAGGCAAACATGGCGATCGAAGCCTGTGGTCGATGTTTGAGAGGGAATTAGGCAGCTTGCTTTCCCATCTGACTGCTGAAAGAAGAGAGAGGAGATAATTCTAGACTGTCACAAATTGTATTTGCAGATGCTTTTCATTGAGCTATCAGAGGTCTGTAAATCATAGAATTTGAGAGCTGGTGGCTTCCTTCAAGGGATAAGGCCACTAGCACTGACTTTTAGGGACAGCTCTGCAGGGCTGAGGATGGTGTTCCACGTGCCCTCGATTGGAGGAGCAAGGATCCTCTGTTCTATTTGTAGCTGCTGGGGATGCCAGTTTGATCCTTCCAATTTTCACCAGTACCCCACCTCAATTTGCACCTCTAAGTGTGTGTGTATTAATAAGTAGTGTGTCTATATTAATTCCTGCTCTTAATTCTCCCCATCTATCCAGAGGAAGACAGAAATACTCAGTTTCTGTGTGTCATATCTCTCATGCCTCTCCTAAAGCAATTTTGAAATATATACCAAGAGCTATAAAGACTTCAACCCTTTCACCCAATAATCAATTTGTAAAAATATATCCAAAGGAAATGATCAGACTGTGGTAAAGATTTATGTATAAAGATGCTGATGAAGTCATTATTTATAATAGCAAAACACTGAAAACAGACTAAATACCAAAGCAAAATGACTAAATTATGGCATATTCGAACATTGTTCTGCTGTTAGTTTCAAAGGTTATGTATTGACATGGGAAAATATGAAAGTGTAAAAGCAGCATACAATATACAATATAATTAAAACTAAAAGCACTATACACACATATAAAAATGTTATGCAATTTAAAGATATTAAAATGGTAGCTTATGGTAAAATTATGGCAGGTTTTAATTTTATTCTTCACACTTCTATTTCATATATTTTCTAGTGGAAGCAAGTATTTTTATAATAAAGAAAAAGTTATCTTAATGGCCATACTTTCCATCCATCAGACCCTAATACAGATCCTTATTAGATCATAAACTGACAGTTCTGGTTGCATTATCTAAACATACTGAGTCTAACTTATTTTTGAAATGTCTTTTAAAAAAATTAATATCATTTTGGTTCAACATAGTGTGAGAAAAAAACAATCAGGAGTCCTATCTAAATAACAATACATAGGACAGGTTTTATAGATTCCTACCTAGAGTTCTTAACATGGTGTTATCACCTTGGGCAATATTACTCTTGTGAGGTAACAAGGCAGGTGCTGCTTTGGATGGATGACCAAATTTTGTTGAAAGTTATGAAGTAAAGATCAATTCTAAAATAACATGTTGGTCCTCCCTGCTTGTGGCTGTGTTTCACTAGATGGGGTCTTTGATGCCACTATTGTACTTGGAAGTGTGACCAGTTTTATTAACACCATCAATTCATCATCATATACAGACCTTAAAAGGCAATTAATTTGAAATATACCAATGTTACAAAATCACCTCATGGACACTCAGGATGTCAGAATTAAATGAGGTTTTACAGATTGTCTAGTTTATGGAATCATTAAATCAAGTGTCCATTATCACCAGGTAACATCAATGAATGCAGTAGGTGTCAACGGAAAAAAATGCACAACCTAAAAGTTGAGAATTATGTTTTATTTGGTGGACAAAACTGAGGTCTTAAACCCAGAAGACAGCCTCTCAGAGAGCTCTGAGGGACTGATCTGAAGAGGTAAGGGAGGAGCCAGGATATATAGGAGTTTTGCAATAAAAACCAGGTAGTCAGAACATCAAAAGATTACAGTTAATTAAAGAAAGCCGGACATCTCAAGTTAATGAATTTAGTGTTTATCTATATGGGTAGATGCAAGAGTCTGGGCTCATTGAAATCATTCTTTTGATAAGCAGTATCCTGCTTTTCTCCATCTTGAATCCCCTCAGGGTGCACAGTTGGGGGTGGCTGCAGTGGTTGCTGGTTTGATGGCTGCAGCATCCTTTGTTTACTGATATGGCAGGTGACAGTTTTCAACCACATAGGTCATTTGTAAGAAAACACTTCCTTTCCACAAAAAAGGCACTCTCTCCATCCCCTACCCCACCAAATATTAAAAAATAATACACGTAGCTATCATGGTCTGTATTTTTCCCATAATTTTGAAAGAGATACGAGTTCAAGAAATATATTGCTTCCTTTCTAACTATACCATAAGACAAACAAAATAACCTGAGTTTCAGGGAGACAAGAGGGAATAGTAATGACATTGGAAAAACAGAAAATAAATGCTCCAACCTCACACTAGTCAGAATGGCCATCATCAAAAAAAATAGATGCTGGAGAGGTTGTGGAGAAAAGGGAACCCTCCTACACTGTTGGCAGGAATGTAAACTGGTGCAGCCACTATGGAAAACAGTATGGAGGTTCCTTAAAAAACTAAAAATAGACTTACCATATGATCCATCAATCCCACTCCTGGGGATATGTCCAGAGAAAACTCTAATTCGAAAAGAAACATGCACCCCAGTGTTCACTGCAGCACTATTTACAATAGCCAAGACATGGAAGAAATTTAAGTGTCCATCGACAGATGAATGGATAAAGATGTGGTATATATATATACAGTGGAATATTAGCCATAAAAAGAATGAAATAATGCCATTTGCAGCAACATGGATGGACCTAGAGATTATCATACTGAAGTCAGACAAATATATCACTTATATGTGAAATCTAAAAAAATGATATAAATGAACTTACTTATAAAACAAAAACAGACTCACAGACATAGAAAACAAACTTATGGTTACCAAAGGGGAAAGGGGGGGGACGGATAAATTAGGAGCTTGGGATTAACAGATATACACACAATATATATAAAATAGAAAAACACCAAGGTCCTACCGTATAGCACAGGGAACTATATTCAATATCTTGTAATAACCTATAATGGAAAAGAATCTGAAAAAGAATATATATATATAATAAAATAAAAAGAATATATATATATAATAAAATAAAAAGAATATATATATATATGACTCACTTTGCTTACACCAGAAACTAATACCACATTGTAAATCAATTATACTTTAATTAAAAAAAAGAAAAAATAAACCAAAACACAAATTGATAGCATTGCAATGTGTGAATGTACAGAAATTTACTTACCTGGTACCTCTTTTTTTTTTTTTTGCGTTACGCGGGCCTCTCACTGTTGTGGCCTCTCCCGTTGCGGAGCACAGGCTCCGGACGCGCAGGCTCAGCGGCCATGACTCACGGGCCCAGCCGCTCCGCGGCATCTGGGATCTTCCCGGACCGGGGCACAAACCCGTGTACCCTGCATCGGCAGGCGGACTCTCAACCACTGCGCCACCAGGGAAGCCCCCTGGTACCTCTTAATGGCTATATTTTCCAAATGTTCTGTTATTATAATGAGCAATGCTGATGTCAATATTCTTATTACACATGTATTTGCACAAATGTTCTCCACACCCATTTGTTGGCATTGTCTTTGTGGTATGTGTAAAGATCAATTTTGCTTCAACTCTACGTGGTCAAGTTTATCAATCATTTCCCCCTGCACCCACCCCCCCACAAAAAAAAGTAAGAAAATAAATGCTCCATCAAAAAGGGGCAGGTTGCTACTCAGCTCTTGCTGATTGTTCACATGTGGAATTTCTCAAGGGAAACCAGAAATCTGGATTTCTACGTGAAGTCTCTTAAATGCTGGCAACTAATTCAAAATGTGTGAAAAAAATTCTGCAGGTCAAAAAGACACGTGTGCCTGAGGACTGGTTACAGCTTAGTCTGCAACCTTGATCTAACTCAACCTCTTACCTTGGAGATGATGGATAAAATCAGGCTCACTGAGTGTCCTGATTTTTGCTAGAGGTCACTCAGGTGATAGAACAGGGATTACAACTCAGATTTATGGTAATTACAACTGAAGAATTCTCTATCTCCCAGAGAATTTCCTACATTTAGATAAGTAAAGCATCCCATAAAGTGGTAAATGTTATTTAATGACAGATTTAAAGGCATGTGGCTTCTGCCCTCAATAATATTAAATGCAATGTAAAAGTATTTCCTACATAGATATCCTACTCCACATCCAAGAAGTTATCAATGAAAAGTATAGATTTTTATCCATCCACATAGTAAAGTTTCAAAAAAGGATTTTAAAACAAAACTTGAAACTTCTCTGTAGGTTTAAGTGTGTCATCTCTGCTTTAACATTTTGAAATTTAAAGTCTTTTTGAAATATTCAGTACAATTACCAAAGATACTGGGAAACATCAAACAGTTTTTCTTATTATATTATATTTGCTGTTTTGCTAAATTTGCAAAAGTTTGGGATAAGTTTTTAAAAAATCTAATATTATTGCATGTTAATCACCTTGAGTAATAATAACTCAAGTAGAATGTTAACACTTGAGTGTCTTATATAGTCTGCTAACAAGAGTCAAAACTTTTGCACCAAGTAGCTTCACATTTCAACATTTCTTGCACTAAAACATTATGCTCGGTAAGGTGGAACTCCACTTGTACTTTTATTTTTATAGTTCACAAGTAGGCATGCAGGGTGAATGCAAAGTTGTTTAGAAACAAATTCCTACTTAGCCAAATGCCGAACACTGGGCACAACAAAGGCCCCCAAAGCCAACAGATAGCATGAATTACTTACAGGGTTAGACATAACACTAGCAAATGTGGGAAGGGGCAATATGCAAAACAAACATTTTAAAAGGAATCCTTAATTACTTTATAATGATGAAAGCAGGAAATGGAAGGAAGAAAGGAAGATGCACCAAAGAACACACAATTCATTAAGACAGATTTGCACTTTATTATAATTTTGCATCCTGAGATAATAAAATTTAATATCTGACAAGTGAACAACGACAGAAGCAGCAGTGAAAGTTTCAGAGAGGCAGGTATCCTTCATTTTGGCACAGCTGTATATAGGTTGAGTTCTTCCAGGGGAGTCACTCCCAAACTCAAGGGAGAAAAATGATTCATTCCACAGGCTATATAACAATACAAGATGCACGAAAGTTCTTGGCTTAAATGGACATATTCATTTTTATCCTTTTCTGGTAAAACTGTCCCAACAGGAATCCTCTGCCAAAAAGTAGAAATCCTAGGCTTTTCAAACAAATATTTCTATCAATGCCCACCTTCTAGCTACTAGGATTTCCTGTTTTTGTAGCTGAGACTCATATTTGTACGTGGCTAGTCCAAGGATGGCAAAGTAGCTTGTAGATTATATAATTTCAAACATTTGTAACTTGTTTCAAAGTCCAGGTATTAAATCAATTTTACACTATTTGCTTACTATAAAAATGAAAAATTAAAAACTTAAGCAAAGATCAAAGCAAACAAAATAAGCGGGAATAAAAGGAACATTTGATAAATTATTGCCTTGACTCATCATGTTGACTTTATAAACAGAACTACTTTGAGACTAAGATATTGATATTTACTCCAATGCTAGAACATGACATTATAACACTTTCCACATTTGCGATCCTATATGTATGTGTATGTATGATTTACACATACACACCCAGATAAATTAGCTCAGTTATATCATCCTGAAACAGAAAAAAATGAAGACAAATTCTAACCTGAAGTTATATAGCCCAATCTAGCCAAAACACACACACACACTCTAGCATTTCATTATTTAGGGACTAGGTAAGCAACCTGTTGAGGTCAAATAATCTTGGTTCCTTTATAAAAGTGGCTCCCAACATTTTTACCATAAGGATCCCTTTATTATTCCTTCCCCATATTTTCAAGTATTTTATTTATTAAATTGCATGTAACAATAGGCTTTCTCATTTAAAAAATTAATCAAAAGCATAACCACCATTCACAGTTTCTGATCAGTGTATGATAACCAATGTTAGAATCAAAGAAATATAAGCAAATGTGCGTAATTCAATGTCTTAGTTGGCTTGTGCAGTAGGAACATTTTGGGTAAATGTATGGTTTCTAGTATAACTTTTTGAAATACTAAAAAAGGTTCAAGAACGACCCCACTGCTATTTTCATCTGCCCTAAATTGAGAACCATTGGTTTATATCCACGTGCTTTTCCTCCCTAAATCAAGTATTAATATAACACAGTTACCCATGTTAACACATAAGGGATTAGTAACAAAAATTACTACCAAAAAATAGATTAACTACAATACTCATTCTGTAAGGTGTGACTGAGAAAGAAAACATAACAACATAGATTTAAAGGACTCTATTTAGAAATTACCAAATTATGATGTACAATATATCCTTCAGTCAATTTCAAAAGCACATTAATAGATGAAAAAATCCTCAATTCCCCTGTGAGGTAGGTCCAGATTATTGTCCCCACTTCCACAATGAGGACATGAGGTACAGAGGAATTAAGCAGCAGAGCTACGAATTAAACCAGAAGTGACTTGGGTTTGACTTCTATACCACTTTCCTTTCCATCTAATATTACCAATTTGTTCCAACAGATGTTTTTGAGGATAAGGAACTAAATAAGACACTGAAGCAGATATTGGATAGGATATGAAATTCTTTTTCACATTAATGTCAAAGTGGGTCCTATCATATCTCCATTGTTGTCACAGCCATAATTCTTGCCCAGGTACCAACTGCATATAGTCAGATTCCATGTAGGTAAAGCCCATAGACCTCATTCCTCAGTTCCTAGGGAAACTGCAATCATTCATATCACCATGGAGGGGCTGAGGTCTAGCAGGCATCAGGTTGAGTCTGTGTGATATGAACACACATCAGCTAGGAGCCAGTTGGCAAATCAAACGTTTACTGTGTGCAGGGCACTGAGAGTTTCCACCAAGGGTAGTAGATTTGTGAAAAATCATTCTGACATCCTGTAAACATTCCCTAAGGATTCCTAGAATCACAGAATGTCAGGTGACCTCTAATTTTCTGTCCAGCTCTAGGTTCAACCCCATGATTTTACAGATGAAGAGACTGACATGTAATGTAAGTGACTTGCCTGGAGCCCATTAGATCATTTCCTCATATAGTATGAATCTGACAAAGTCCACAGAAAATGGAACATATTCTCAGGTTGCCATCATAAACATGAAAAGGCTGGCTCAGAATCAGGAAAGAGAAACTGGGGGCAAGATACGGAGATGTATACATATACATACATATATATGTATCTCCTTATATTTAGTCCACATATTACATGAACAGGTATTATTAATAAAATCTATTCATTTTTTGTGGAAAATTTTCCAATAGTTCACCATTTAAAGTAACCCAAACAATTTGACAATTGTTGCAAAATGGATTAAAGCAGAATTTTATAGGCGTAAGAGGACCTAATTTCAATGAATTTGAGCATCTTATCAAATTAGCAGAAAGTATTTCCACTATGTGAAACTGCTCCAATTAAATGGGTGTATACAATTTCTATATCCCCTCAGGTCAATATAATCAATTCTAATAAAATACTATTTGGAGGCTTTATGTTTAAGTAGTGGGTTTTGATTTTTTAAGTGGCAATTTATTTGTAAACAAAATTAAATTCTAATGATTTTTTTTAAAGCTCTCTTACATTAAAAATAAATCCCTATTTGTTTGAAGGCTTACAAATGTCATGGAACTTCACTCAAATTATGAAAAAAACAAGAATAAATTTCATTAAAATGGTAGAGTGCTAAACAGTAACACAGTTTGATTAGCTGATCAGACATTAGTGTTTACAGGTCATAATAATAGGAATTGCATGTGTGTTAAATACTTAAGTAGGTTTTGGTAGAGCTTCAAAGACCATTGTTTTTCCAGAACCATGTTAAATTACATGTTTACTAGCATTAGAATTATACTAGTTATGTAAGTGACTGACAGTCCTGTTCTGTAATATTTTCTCACTAATATATCTCATGATTGGGGGAAACCAAGGAAACAAGCTTTAAATAATAAATAGAAGAAATATAATGTACTACCAAAATATTCTTACACTTAGCTGAAAACGATGGCTTTAAATATAATGATTTACCAATTCATTCATTCTGCTTCCTTCAGCATAAAATGTTATCTTTATTCAAAGAAGACAAGGCACTTCTCCATCTACTTCTAACATTTAACTACAATGGTCTCTTCCTAAATTAACATAGCAGGTAGAAGGGAACAAAAAGTAGCTGAAAAATGTTAAAGCTTATTTCATTTTATATACAATTTATGGAGGTGGAGATGCATAATGGAAAGTCAGAGAAGGAACAGTTTTAACTTGTAACCTCAAAGCTTCGTAAGATACATGTTATTTTCTCTGGAAACATCTACGCAGGTTTCATAAAGAAATATTACGTAACAAAGAAATTCAAAATTGGTTTCTTCAATCTAAAAACAACTGTCACAAAAATACTTTATTAACTTGACATGTTGTATCCTGAGGATGTAAGCAAAAAAGGTCAATAGGGGAGAAGTTAATGTCCACAGTGTACTCTGTCATTTTAGCATTCACTGCTGCCAACACCACTGAAACAAAAACAAATCCCTTAAAGGACTCCAAAACACTCAACTGCTAATCAGTCCCCTCCAAAGGAAAAGAGTTTGAAAAAGCAGTCATAGAAGAAAGAAAAAAAGAAAATTGCGTATTTTCTGAGTAGTTCAAGAAAATGAGTTGACCAGCATAATGAACAGTAAGATAATAAATTTAAGAGCTATTAGAGTAGGTTTTATTTTTTTAAAAGATTTTTTTTGATGTGGACTATTTTTTAAAGTCTTTATTGAATTTGTTACAATATTGCTTCTGTTTTATGTTTTAGTTTTTTGGCTGCGAGGCATGTGGGATCTTAGCTCTGCAACCAGGGATCAAACCCACACACCCTGTATTGAAAGGCGAACTCTTAACCACTGGACCGCCAGTGAAGTACCCTAGAGGAGGTTTTGAAATTAAGTTTACACATGCTGGTAAATGCTTTTTATGATAAATACTACTGTAACTTGAATTATATACTCTGTCACCTCCAGATGCACTCTATTCCTGTCTCATTATTTGTTTTATGGAAACAATTCACTACTTCCTGCTATTCTTTGAGCAAAACAAGTGTGATTTATACATGGCAGAAAAAGTTACTATGACCATCATATGGCCAAATTCTAAGTTTACAGGAAAAAATGAGATTATAAGGGTTGACACTTAAAAGTAATTATTCTATCAGTGATAATTAGAAATTCTATACTATGCTAGAAATCAAATTTGGTATTAAACTGTCACAGTTTGACGCACAAACCTGATGATACTAGCTGGAACATAAACCATAGATACAATTTTTCCCTGACCTTATCTAGAAAACAAGACATTTGGTATGCATTTTCAGAGGTTTCCACTTTGTCTATAAAAATACACCTTCAATTTTGCAGCAGACAGACAAATGATTTTTGCAGGCACACACAATATATTAAAAGTTAGAGATTCTGGGTGGCATGGGGGTAATAACGGGGTTCTACAGAGGGAGGTGGAAAAGTGTTTGTGCAAAAAATTACAGTCACATATCAAACAGTATCTTTTTTTTCCCCTTCTTCTTTTACTGGTCTAGGACTGTGGATTTCAAATTAGGCATAAATTTAAAAAGTGGCTTTAAAAGGCTTGACCTTGTATGAAGAAATGATTGTTCTCTTTACTGGGATGAATGTTTGCCTTAAAAAGTTTACTAAAAGCAATTAAGACTAAGATGATAAATAAAATATTCAGTCCCAGATACTTTTATTTTTAGCACTAGGAATTACAAATAATGCCTATATACAGGCACAAATTTGAAGTTGAATTAATGCAATGTAAAGCTTTCATTATGTTAAAAATTCAAATCTAGAAGAATTGAGTGTGGTGCTCTCATAATAATGTGAAGAGAAATAGAGAAATATGCACATACCAATGAAAAGGCAACGTGTGGCTAATTTATAAACTAAAATACTTTTGTCTAAATACTTATCTTTCCTCATTAATAATATCCAAATGTTTACAAAGGATCCTCAAAAAGAGGATTAAGAGTATTTAATCAATTATGAATCAGCCACTTTAGGTACAGCTTTTCAGTTAGCTCTCTTTCTCAAAGTAGATTATCATAACTCCAGAAAGGGGTTAGCAGTGGCTTTCATGTGGGGTCTAGACACCTCCTAAGACGTCTGAAATCTTGAAACATTCCTTAAAGGTCAAAATTGTGTGTATTTCTAAATGAAGGAAAGGATACATAAAGGGAAATAAATGAGGAGACTGAGGCTATGAAATGTGTCAGATGTCAAATGAATTCTTCTGGGGGTGCGAGTAGAGGACAAAATGGGATTTACTGAATTAAATGGAAAAAATAAGGTTCTTGGTTTCAGGTGCAATGCAGATCTCAGACAATGATTTCAATTTTAATCCACTCATTACAAAGGGCAAACCTGCCCACACCTGAAATTTTTAACATACTTATTATGGCTTTGCCATAAAACAGCATGTTAACAGTCTCTACATTCAAAAGGATGCTTGCAAACTTAATTCATATTAAAATCTATGCAGAATCGTTGGCAATACATTAAGAGTAACATTACATTCTGTAAACCATGGCATATCACATTTTACATTACGCAAAGAGACAATATTTACAAGTCTTAAGGATTTTAAATATTTTATCCACTAACATAAGTGATAATTTAGCAAAGTGCAGGACAAAACCAGTGCTATTAATTACATGTCCTTTAAAAGCAGGTAAGAGTAAAACCATTTCTAGAAGCTACCAAAAGCTTATTTACGTATGTCCAGTAAGGGATTACAGAGCATTAAGTAGCCTAGAAAAATGATGCATATTTAGAAACAGTGAGTATGAAAATTATAAGGCAGCATGCTCAGAACATGTTTTGTTTTTTAAACACCAGCACTGATGTTTATTTTTAGTGGCAATATATATATATATATACACATATATGTATGTTTGTGTGTGTATTTATTTAAAAATTGACAGTGCAAAACACAAGCCTCATTTAACAACAAAAAAGATGTGCAAAATTTCTTCTTAAACCAACACAAATGAAAGTGTGAGGAGAATATTCTACCATTATAAAGAATAAGATGAACACAGCAAAGGAGACCATCTTCATTCCAAAATCATCTACAAGGCACTAAGGGTAGGAAATGACAGGTAATACAGAAGTGACTGAATAAAATCCGTCAGTCAGGTCGGAATATGGGATATTTTGGTAAGAATTCTATTAGTATTACCTGTAAAATAAAAATAAACAAGAATATATTGACAAAATAATTTTCATTTATTATAAATTATATATAACCCAGAGAATCTATAATCATTTTTCACAGGCCTATATTTTGATCCTGTACTATAAAGCAAGTGAAATATAGAAAACAGTTACAAAAGGAACTCACCACAAATTATCATTAGACTGGCAATTAAACTGGAAAACATAATTACTTACTGTAGCTAATAGTTTTTATCACCTGATTTACAGTAACTGTTTAGGTGCAGAAAAGCAAACCCTATTACATTTTAATGTCTTTCCCATCTTCCCTCAATCTCCCCCCTTTCTTTTTTAGCAAAGTCGAAGGGATTAAAATTTTGTTACATGGATTAGAAGAAATACCTTTACATATATTACGTCCCTCTGTTTTTCAATTAAAGCAGCTAATATCGGTTGAGTATTACTATCTTTTAGAAGTTTTTTGTAAAAAATAATAAAGTGTTCAAATGGATTAAACATTTTAATTTAAAACAGGTTTGGAAATATAATATTAAAAACTTAAGATGTTTATAAATTTATATAAACTTACAATAGTTTATATAAGATTTTACCTATACAGAATTTTAGATTTGTGGTCATTTCCACATTTTCCCCAAAACTATTCAAAGTGGAGAAAGATACATAATAATCCTTATTTATGAAATAGAAATGGAATGTTATTATTAAATATATACTATATGTATATAAAAGCTTGTACATGTAAATACTACATGTATTTAAAGCTTGGATAAATTTCATATTCTTTTGAATGTTAATGATGCTGAATTTGTCACATTGGTTATATGTGGATTTATGCTTTATGACTAAGATTGCATAGCTTTTAGTAAAAAAAAAAAAAAAAATTAGGATCTATAGTTTCTTCACTGAAAGTTAAATATCAGCTAAGAAAAAAAGTCAGGGAAAGGAATCCAGAATTCAGAAGTCAATTCCTATTTTATGTAAGTTTTGACAAGATTACATTTAGAAATATTTTGTTCAACAGCAGCTGTGCCCATCACCATATGTGATGGTTTGCACCTATGTTAAAAAGATTAAGGTTATGCAATGTTTTCATCTGAGCATACTAGCTAAGATTTTTCTAAGATCTAAATAATTCTCAGCTTTCAAGATATTTTATGTTGGCTACAAATCTAAAAAACGTGAAAGGAAACCTTTATGTTCCAAATGACAAAAGTTCAAGCTGAGGAGAAAAAAGGTAGAAAGACGATTTGACAAATGATAAATATAGTACAATGTAACATTCAGGATGGAATCCAAACAATGTAATTAAAGGTAACTGCATACTTACATACTCCATCATATTGCTAGTTTCACATTTCCTTTTAGTCAACTTCCAGTGCAAAGCAAGCTAAGAAAGTAAAGTTTGTTAAGAATTTTGATAGCAATTTACACTAATTATTACCTACACATTTGAATAAATTGCCGAACAACAATCCAGGAATAAGATACAAAACACTGCATTTAAAAATACTTTGTAAAGGGTATATATTAAAAATTGAGTATTAGTTCTCTAATCCATGGTTTGTGGCCTGAAAAATTCCCATTTTTCAATTTATTAATGGAAGTATGAATGGGACACTTACTTGCTTAAACTTTCTTACCTTGTGATATAATCTGTTGTTTTCCCACTCTAACAACTTCTGAATTGATCTTCTGGTCTAAGAGAAAGAATCAAGACTATGTTACAAGATGAACTGAAGAGCTTTGTAAACTATGTGTATCTATATTCTTCTGCTTACTTGTAAGATCCCATTATTCTCTCCTCTTGTTTTTCTTTTCAAAATGAAATATGTACAAATTACTCTGTGTTGTGAGTCCATTCACTGGACTATTATAAAAACATTACCAGTACTCCTAGTAGTCCATTTATGAACCTAAATCTAGATTTTCATATACCTTTTCACAGGGTTACTTTTTTAATATACATGTAATATGCCAAGCTAATCTGATTACTCATAGAAAATTTTCCTATCAGAGCTCTTAGCACAACACCTGGCAAATAGCAGTCAGTCAATGTCTACAGGTTGAATAAAACAAGCCAACATATATCAGAATTTCCACTGAAAAGAAATATAAAAACAGCCAGTAGGAAAACTTGTATTTAGAGGAAAAAATATAAACAACAGAAGCAGCACTGTAGTAAGCAGGAGGACAGAGGACAAGTTTCTACATCTGGAATGCATATATTTTGCAAGGAGTAAGAAAAGTTTGCAAAATCTTCAAAAACATTAAAATTAAAGATTGTTAGGCATTTTTGATTTTTAAGAAAGGGTTTATAAGGTTTCTGATAAAAAAGGCTAGTAGGCATTGTTAAATTTTAAAACTACTCGTTAAAATTAAATGATTTACAATCAGACTATATCTGACATGATTTCCAAAGCACCAGCATAAGAAACTATTCTAACTGTTCAACCACGTAAGTTAACAATGACAATTGTATTCAGCTCATCTACAGTGGGCCAGATCAGCAACAATGCCAGTTAATGTATACTACTGGGCCACTGTACTTGATACAATCTCTCTAAACAAAATCAGATGGGTAACAAATAAGGAAATTGAATGAGTAGTTATAAATCTTTCCACAAAGAAAACCCCAGGCCCGGATGGCTTCAATGATGAATTCTACCAAACAGTTAAAGAAGAAATAATACTATGAATATAAATGCAAAATTCTCAACAAAACACTAGCAATCATTATATCATGACCAAGTGGAATTTATCCTAGGAACATAAAAACAAAATGATGTAATATATTATATTAATAGAATAAAGAACAAAAACCACATGATCATCTTCATAAATTTAGGAAAGGCAATGGACAAAATACAGTACTCATTCATGATAAAAATCCTAAAAAAAAACTAGGAATAAAAGGGAACTTCCACAACCTAATAAAGGGCATCTATGAAAAACCTACAGCTAACATCACACTAAATGGAGAGAGACAAAATATTTTCTTCCTAATATTAGGAACAAGACGAGGATGTCTCCTCCCACTACTTTTATTCAACATCGTCCTAGATGTTATAGCCAGGGCAATTAGACAAAATAATAAATAAAAGGCATCCGAATTGGAAAAGGAAAAGTGAAACCATCTCCATTTGCAGATGACATGATCTTATTTTCACCTCCTGGAGTTACACCTGTGAATGTTACATTACATTGCAAAAGGGACATTGCTGATATAATTAAAGTTACTAATCATTTGGCTTTAAAATAGGGAGATTATTTTAGATTATTTTGGCAGACCCAGTATAATCCCATGAGCCCTTAAAAGCAGAGAATTTTTTCTGGCTGATGGAAGAATAGTCAGAGGGGTTTGAAACACAAGAAGTACTCAAACCACCATTGTTGGCTTTAAGATGGAAAGGTCACATAGAAAGTCTAAGAAAGAAATGATTTCTGCCAAAACCTGAATGAGCTTGGGAGTAAATTCTTTCCCAGAATCTCCAGAAAGGAATGCAGCCCTGCCAGCACCTTGATTTTGGCCTTGTGAGATCCTAATAAGAGAACCCAATTGAGCCAGCCACACTGTACCTAGACTTCTGACTGTGAAATAAAAGTGTGTTGTTTTAAGCCATTAAGTTTGTGGAAATTTGTTATGCTAGATAGAAAAGTAATACAAGGTTCAACATATAAAAATAAATTTTATTTCTATATACAAGCAAGGAACAATCTGAGAATGAAAGTAAAAGATCAATTCCATTCACAATAGATTTTTTCTTTTTATATGTTAATCCCATCCTCCTAATTTATTCCTATTCACAATAGACTTAAGAATAAAATATTTAGGAATAAATTTAACAAGAGAAGTATAAGATGTGTAAACTGAAAACTAAAAAACACTGCTAAAGGGAATTCCTTGGCTGTCCAGTGGTTAGGACTCTGTGCTTCCACTGCCGGGGGTCTGGGTTTGATCCCTGGTCATTGCTAAAATAAATTAAAGAAGAGGTAAATAAATGGAAAATATCCCATATGTATTCATGAATTATAAGACTCATGTAATAGCATTTACAACATATGGTGATGGAAAAATTGGATATGCAAAAGAAAAATGATAAATTTGGACCCCTATCTCACACCATGCACAAAAACTAACTCAAAATGGATCAAAGACTGAATCATAAGAAATGAAACTTTAAAACAACTAGAAGAAAGCACAGGAGTACACCTCTGTAATCTTGAGTTAGGCAAAGCCTTCTTAGATATGATGTAAAAGGCACAAGCAAGAAAATTTTAAGAGATAAGTTTGACTTAATCAAATTAAAAGTTTTTGTGTGTCAAAGATACCATCAAGATAGTAAGAATCCATCCAGAATGCCAATGTGAGGACCTTATGGAAGTCTCTCCCCTGGAGAGACAACTATTAAATTTGTCAGTATTAGTAAGTACAACCATTCAAATGTTCTAGAGATTGATCAAAGGGTTTATAACAGACTGAGAAGTATTCATTCAACAAAATCTATTGAAAATAAGTAAGAACAGTGGGAAGCCCTGGTATTGGAGCTAGGCACTATACTCATATCCACAGCTCTGCCTTGTGGAAGAACTGTTTAAGCAAGCTTGGGAGCTGAGTGTCAGGCAGTTCCCATATCTCCAGATACCTAGAGCGGAACAGCTCTTCTGGGTAGTTTTGGCAGATGGTGAAAATAGGCAGATACCATTTTCCACAGCTCTGTGCTACAGAAGGCCTATATCAAGTGGGTAGTGGAGGCAGGGAAGCACCCATTTCCCTACCTACAACTTCTGCAAAATAGGCAGCACAGTTGGTGAAGAGTGCAGTCCCCCTTTCTGGCACACATCTATATCGTGGGAGAGCTGTTATAGTTGGTTTGACAACTAAGTGGCAGTTCTTACCTTCCCAGCTTCCTAGGGCAGATATATTCTGGGTTGATTTGACAGATGGGGAATATTAGCAGACCCCACTCTCCCTGATTTTAGGTCAAAAAAAATCCACAACTAACATCATACTGAATGGTGAAAGACTGAAAGCTTTTCCTCTAAGACAGAAAGAAGGCAATGATGTCCATGCTTGCCACTTCTATTCAACATATTACTGGAAATTCTAGACAGAGCAATTAAGCAAGAAAATAAATAAAAGGCATCCAAATAAAAAGGAAGAAGTAAAATTATCTCTCTTTGCAGGTGACATTATCTTATATGCAGAAAACCTTAAAGAATCCACAAAAAAACCTGTTAGAGTTGATGAACAAATTCAGGAACATTTCAGGATATGAAATCAACATGCAAAATTCAGTTGCATTTCTATACAAGAACAGCAAGCAATTCAAAAGAGAAATTAAGAAAACAATTACATTTCCAATAGTTTCAAAAATAATAAAATACTTAATTTAAGCAAGGAGGTAAAACACTTGTACACATAAAGTTACAAAATGATGCTACAAGAAATTAAAGACCTAAATAAATGCAAAGAATCCTGTGTTCATAGATTGGAAGACTTAATATTGTTAAGATGACAATATCATCCAAAATGATCACAGATTCAATGCAATCCTTATCAGAATCCCAGTGACTTTTTCTATAGAAATAGAAAAATCCATCTTAAAATTCATATGGAATCCCAAGAGACTCCTATTAGCCAAAAAAATCTTGAAAATGAGAAACAAATATGAAGGACTCACATTTCCCGATTTCAAAACTTACTACAAAGCAACAATAACCAAAAAGAATATGGTACTTGCATAAAGACATATAGACCAATGGAATAGAACAGAGAGCCCAGAAATAAACCCTCGAATATCCACAACAGATTTTTGACAAGAGTACCAACCATTCAATGGGGAAAAAGGACTTTTCAATAAATATTGCAACGAAAACTGGATATCCATATGCAAAAGAATTAAGTTGGATCCTAAATTTACACCATATGCAAAAATTAACTCAAAATGGATCAAAGAACTAAACGTAGGAGTGACGACCATAAAAGTCTTAGAAGAAAACATAGGAGACAGTCTTCATGACACTGGATTTTGCAGTTATTTCTTAGATATGACACTGAAAGCCCAGGCAAAAAGGGGAGAATAGTTTAATTGAACTTCATCAAAACTAACATCTTTTATGCATCAAATGACACTGTCAATAGAGTGTGAAGAAAATCTAGAGGATGGCAGAAAATATTTGCAAATCACATATCTGATAAAGAATTAATAATAAGAATACATATAAAACACCCACAACTCAACAATAAACAAACAAGCTAGTTACAAAATGGGCAAAGTAATATACAAATGCTTTAACCTAATATACAAAGGGCCAATAAGCAAATGTAAAAATGCTCAACACCACTAGTCATTAGAGAAATACAAATCAAAACCACAATGAGATATCACTTCACACTCATTAGGGTGGCTATTATCAATAAAATGGAAAATAATGAATGTTGGTGAGGATCCAGAGAAACTGGAAACCTTGTGTACAATGTACCAGAGTAGAAATGCAGGAGAGGAAAACTTTGTGGGAACTAGGACTAGGATAGCAATACTTGAACTTAAACTGATGAACTGTTGGAAGCTCAGTGGGACAAGTTTGAGAGTTCAAAATTCCAAAGGGGCCCAGTCTTGGCAGAGACTCCCACACTTTTATGACTTTTATTACCAGAAGCCCTATCAGGTTCTCACAGTGATTGCAGAAAAATCCCCTCATCTTCTGGCAGGAGAAAGGGAAGAAGAGTCATGTTCAAATATGCCCAGAATATTCTGTTCTTCTTAACAAAGCCTGCTCTCAAGAGAAACTATTGTACCAGAGCCTAACCTACTGGGGTATTACCAGAGCCCAACCAATCTTGGAGAAGGGAAATACACAATTCTAGCACCCTCTAGCTTTCCTGTCCCATGTAAAGGGGAAAACAAAACAAAACAAAATTGAGAAGCACTTGTGTAGGGCACAGCCCAGGAACACAGGCTCAATAAAAACCTTAAGCCTAATCATAATACTATAGAACACTTCTAGTCCCCCAGCACCTTGCCACTACATCAATAAGGCTTCTGTATTATAATATGAGGAATACAACTGGAAGAACTGTGCATCTCAGATGATATCTAAGAAGTCTATAGGGAAATCCAAGGAAAATAGGCCAGACAAAATCAAGCACGCCAAGGAACGTTTAGCCTTCAATTTCCAACAGCTACAGCAAACAGTAAACACAGCCAAATGAAAATAAAATCTCACTTTAAAGGCCTATTTACCTCAGTTCCTTTCACTAGCGCATCATGTGTAGTTTTCAATCAATAATTAGAAGTCATACTAAAAGACAAAAAAAGTTTGAAAAGGCAGAGCAAGCATCAGAACCAGACTCAGAAATGGCAGAGATGTAGAAATGATCGGACTGGGAATATAAATAAACTATGATAAATATACTACTTGCTCTAATGAAAAAAGTGGACAACATGAAAGAATAGATGGATAATGTTAGCAGAGAAATGGAAACTGTAAGAAAAATATCAAAAGGAAATGGTAGAAAGCCAAAATATCATAACAGAAATGAAGAATGCCTTTGATGGGCTCATCAATGACTGAACATGGCTGAGGAAACCATCAATGAAGATTGAAAATATATCAGTAGAAACTTCCAAAACTAAAAGAAAAAAGAACAGAATATCCAAGAACTATGGGACAATTACAAAAGGAGCAATAGACCCATAATAGAAATATCAGAAGGTAAAGAGAGAAAGGAGCCAAGGAAATATTTAAAGCAATAATGACAACAGAATCCCCCCAAATTAATGAAAGGCATCAAACTCACAGATTGAAAAAGCTCAGAGAATACAAAACTGGATAAATACCCACAAATCTGCACCTAGTTATCTCATATTCAAACTGCAGAAGATCAAGGAAAAATCTTGAAAGAAGCCAGAGGGGAAAAATACCTTACATATTAAGGAGCAAGGATAAGAGTTCTATCAGACATCTCCTTAGAAACTATGCAAGCCAAGAAAAGAATGGAATGAAATATTTAAAATGTTAAAAGAAAAGTACTACCAACCTGGAATTCCATTCGTACCCAGCAAAATTGTCCTTCAAAGATGAAGGAGAAATAAAGACTTTCTTAGATGAAAAATTGAGGGAATTTGTCACCCGTAGACCCACCTTGCAAAAAATGTTAAAATAAGTTCTTTAGAAAGAAGTAAAATGCTACAGATAAGAAACCTGGATCTATATAAAGGAAGAGTGTTAGAGAAGGAATAAATGAAGGCAAAATAAAATCTTTTATTTCTTCTATTCTCAACTGATCTAACAGGTAACAGTTTGTTAATAAAAATAATGTATTCCATGATTACAGCTTATGGATAAGTAATATGAATGGCAACAATGTTATAAGGAAGGGATGGGGGTAGGAATTGCAAATATTCTGTAATAACGTAATTGTTCTACCTGGGAAGTGGTATTGTGTTATTTGAAAGTGGACCTGGATTAGTTGTGTATGTATATATATTGCAAACTCTCTTTAGTGGGCAACCACTAAAAATATTAAAAAATAGGATTATTGATATACTAAGGGAAGATAAAAAATAGTGTCATATAAAAATACTTAATTAAAACCAGAGAAGACAGAAAAAGACTGGAAGATAAAAACAGGAACAAAGAACAAGAGTAATGAATAGAAAACAGTAACAAACATGGTAAATATTAATCAAATTATATCAATTACTTTAAACATCAAAGGTATAAATACATCAGTTAAAAAACAGATTGTCAGAATGGATCAAAAAATAAGATAATTGTGCTGTCTACAAGAAACCCACTTTAAATATAAAGACATACACAGACTAAAAGTAAAAGAATGGAGAAAGATATACCATAGTAACACTAATCAAAGGATAGCTGGAGTCACTTTAGTAATTTTAGTCAAAGCAGACTTCAGAGTAAGGAAAATTATCAGACATAAAGAGAGGTATTACATAATGATAAAGGGTCAATTTTCCCAGACATAACAATTCTTAATGTGTATATGCCTAACAAAAGAGCATCAAACTATGTGAGGCAAAAACTGACAGAACTTCAAGGAGAAATAGAGGAGTTGACTATATAGTTGGCAACCTTAACAGCCCTCTATCAGAAATAGGTCAAGTAGGCAGAAAGTTGGTAAAGACACAGGTGAACTCAACAGCACCACTGATCTACTGGATATAACTGACATCTACAGACGACTTCATCTTACAACAGCAAATGACAGATTATCCTCAAGCTGATGTGAAACATATACCAAGACAGGCCACATTCTGGGTCATAAAACACATCTTAACAAATTTCAAAGAACAGAAATCATACAATGTATGCTCTCAGACCACAATGGAATTAAACCAGAAATCAACAACAGAAAGATAGCTGGAAAATCCCCAAAACACTTGGAGATTAAACAGCACACTTCCATAATAACACATGGGTCAAGAAGAAATCTCAAGAGAAATTTAAAAATATTTTGAACTAAATGTAAATGAAAGCAAAACTTACCAAAATTTGTGGGATATAGTAAAAGCAGTAGCATTGAATGCATATAGTAGGAAAGAAGAAATACCTTAAATCAATCATCTATGCTTGCACTTTAGGGAAAAAAAGAGCAAATTAAATCTAAAGTAAGAAGAAAAGAAATAATAAAAATTACAGTAGAAATCAATGAAACTGATAATAGGACTTCAATAGAGAAAATCAACAAAATAAATAACTGGTTCTTTGAAAAGATCAGTAAAATTAATACACCTCTAGTCAGGTCAACTAAGAAAAAAAGAGAGGAGACAAAAATGTTACAAAGTTTCAGAAATGAAATAGGGGTTATCACTACTGATGCTATGGACATTAAAAGGATAATAAAGGAATATTATTAACAACTCTATGCCCATGAATTTGATAAGCTAGATGAAAAGGACTGATTATGTGAAAGACACAGTCTACTAAAACCCACATAAGGAGAAACAGACAATCTGGATAGGCCTATATCTATTAAAGAAATTGAGTCAATAATTAATAACCTCCCCAAGTAGAAAATATCATGACCAGATGGGTTCAAACATTTAAGGAAGAAATTATACCAGTTCTCTTCCAGAAAACAGAAGCAGAAGGAGTATTTCCTAATTCATTCTATGAGGCCAGTATTACCCTAATACCAGAACCTGACATAGGTATTATATGAAAAGAAAACTGCAGATCAATATTTTTCGTGAAAATAGATGCAAAAACCTGTATAAAACATTAGCAAAGAAATAAAACAATGTATATACTACAATAAGTAGGGTTTATCTCAGGTATGCAAATCTGGTTCATCATTCAAAAATCAATTAATATGTAAGCCATCACATCAACAGGCTAAAAAAGAAAAATCACATAATCATATCAATAGATGCAGAAAAAAACATCTGACAAAATCCAACACTCATTCATGATAAAAACTCTCGGCAAACTAGGAATAGAGGAACTTCTTCAAGTTGATAAAGAACATCTTACAAAAAACCTACAGCTAACATCATACTTGATGGTGAGAAACTAAAAGTTTCCCACTAAGATCAGGCACAAGGCAAGGATATTCCCTCTCACCATTGCTTTTCAACATCATTCTGGAAGTCCTAGATAATGCAATAAGACAAGAAAAAGAAAAAAAAAGGTGTATATACTGAGAAAGAAGAAACAAAATTACCTTACTTTATAGATGACATGATTGTCTATGTAGAAAATCCTGAAAAATCTATAGAACTCCTTGAATTAATAAGCAATTATAGAAAGGTTGCAGGATACAAGGTATATTGGTATATATGATGATAGATTGGTATACATGATGGATACATGTCATTATACATTTGCCAAAACCTATAGAATGTACAACATAAAGAGTGAACTCTAATGTAAACTAAGGATTTCAGTTAATAATAATGTGTCAATATTGGCTCATCAGTTTTAACAATTGTACTTCAAGAGAGCAAGATGTTAATAACAGGGAAAATTGGGGGTTGAGTGAGGGAGATATATGGGAACTTTTTTTCTCAATTTTTTTCTGTAAACCTAAAATTGTTAAAAAAATAGGCTATTAATTAAAATATTATATATAGAAAGTAAAGATGAAATGAAGATACTCTTAGACAAAAACTGAGAGGATCCATTCCCTGCAGACCTACCATATAAGAAATATTATGGGAAGTTCTTCAGGCTGAAACCAAGGTACGTCAGGTATTATTTTGAGTCCACACACAGGAAAAGATAAACTGAGAAGCTCAATGAATTCCAAGTAGGATAAACTCAAAGAGACCCATACTGAGAGGAACTATATTCAAACTATATTGAAACCTTTCAAATATAGAGGAACTATATTCAAACCTTTGAAAGCCAAAAACAAGAAGAAAACTCTTGAAAGCCACAACAGAGAAGCAACTTGTTATGTACAAAGAGATAATAGGATTAACAGCCAATTTGGTATCAGCAACCATGAGGTTCAGAAGCAGTGGGATGACATATTTAAAGTGCTAAAAAGAAAAAAAGAACCTGTCATCCAAGATTTCTATACTTGGCAAAACTATCCTTTCAAAAAAAGGAGAAATTAAGATATTCCCAGGTAAGCATGGAGGAAGTTCACTGCTATTAGAATTGCCTGTAAGAAATACTGAAAAGTGTCCTTCAGGCTGAAATGAAAGAACACTGGACAATAACTCAAGCAACATGATAAAGTAAAGAACACTAGTAAAAGTAACTGCATAAATAAATATAAAAGCCAACATTGTTCTGTTTTTGTTTTGGAACTTCTATTTTCTTCCTATATGATCTAAAAGACAAATGTATAAAATGATAATTATAAATCTATGTTAATGCACACACAATATATAATATGTAATTTGTGATAATAATATATATGGGGAGGCATGTAGATGCACAGGAGCAGAATCTGTACATTACTGAAGTTAAAGTGGTATTATTAATTCAAACTAGTGTGTTACAAGTTTAAGATATTAATTATAATCCCAAGAGTAACAACTAAGAAAATAGCTAAAAATATACACAAAAGAAATGAGAAGGCACGTGGTGCACTACAAAAATCAATTAAATATAAAATAGGGAAGTAATGGAGTTGTTTTCCAGCTCCATTATCAGCAATGACAAAAGACAACATGGCAAAAGTCCTCCCTTATCTGTTACAGACTGAATTATGTTCTCCCAAAATTCATATATTCAAGTATCACAACCACCAGTACCTGAGAATGAGACCTTATTTGGAGATATGGTTGTCTTTTTTTTAACATCTTTATTGGAGTATAAATGCTTTACAATGATGGTGTGTTAGTTTCTGCTTTATAAGAAAGTGAATCAGTTATACATTTACATATGTTCCCATAACTCTTCCCTCTTGCGTCTCCCTCCCTCCCTCCCTCCCACACTCCCTATTCCACCCATCTAGGCGGACACAAAGCACTGAGCTGATCTCGCTGTGCTATGCAGCTACTTCCCACTAGCTATCTTTTTTAAGTTTGGTAGTGTATATATGTTCATGCCACTCTCTCACTTTGTCACAGCTTCCCCTTCCCCCTCCCCATATCCGCAAGTCCATTCTCTAGTAGGTCTGTGTCTTTATTCCCTTCTTACCCCTAGGTTCTTCATGACCTTTTTTTTCTTCTTAGATTCCATATATCTGTGTTAGCATACGGTATTTGTTTTTCTCTTTCTGACTTACTTCACTCTGTATGACAGATTCTAGGTCCATCCACCTCACTACAAATAACTCAATTTCGTTTCTTTTTATGGCTGAGTAATGTTCCATTGTATGTACGTGCCACATCATCTTTATCCATTCATCCGATGATGGACACTTAGGTTGCTTCCATCTCCTGGCTATTGCAAATAGAGCTGCAATGAACATTTAGGTACATGACTCTTTTTGAATTATGGTTTTCTCAGGGTATATGCCCAGTAGTGGGATTGCTGGGTCGTATGGTAG
>NC_041234.1:50754817-50759076 GCF_002837175.3 Physeter macrocephalus | reverse complement strand
TTTTCACCATTGAGGACAATGTTGGCTGTGGGTTTGTCATATATGGCCTTTATTATGTTGAGGAAAGCTCCCTCTATGCCTACTTTATGCAGGGTTTTTATCATAAATGGGTGTTGAATTTTGTCAAAAGCTTTCTCTGCATCTATTGAGATGATCATATGGTTTTTCTCCTTCAATTAGTTAATATGGTGTATCACGTTGATTCACTTGCATATATTGAAGAATCCTTGCATTTCTGGAATAAACCCCACTTGATAATGGTGTATGATCTTTTTTTTTAAACATCTTTATTGGAGTATAATTGCTTTACAATGGTGTGTTAGTTTCTGCTTTATAATAAAGTGAATCACTTATATATATATACACTTTCCCATATCTCTTCGCTCTTGCGTACCCCTCCCTCCCACCCTCCCTCTCCCACCCTCCCTCTCTCATCCCTCTAGGTGGTCACAAAGCACCGAGGTGATCGAACATTCTTTCATGTGTTTGCTGGCAAACAGCATACCTTCTTTGGAGAAAAGTCTATTTAGGTCTTCTGCCCATTTTTGGATTGGGTTTTTGTTTTTATGTAACTGAGCTGAATGAGCTGCTTGTATATTTTGGAGATTAATCCTTTGTCAGTTGCTTCATTTGCAAATATTTTCTCCCATTCTGAGGATTATCTTTTGCTCTTGTTTATGGTTTCCTTTGCTGTGCAAAAGCTTTTAAGTTTCATTAGGTCCCATTTGTTTATTTTTGTTTTTATTTCCATTTCTCTAGGAGGTGGGTCAAAAAGGATCTTGCTGTGATTTATGTCATAGAGTGTTCTGCCTATGTTTTCCTCTAAGAGTTTGATAGTGTCTGGCCTTACATGTAGGTCTTTAACCCATTTTGAGTTTATTCTTGTGTGTGGTGTTAGGGAGTGTTCTAATTTCATACTTTTACATGTACCTGTCCAGTTTTCCAGGACCACTTATTGAAGAGGCTGTCTTTTCTCCACTGTATATCCTTCCCTCCTTTATCAAAGAAAAGGTGACCATATGTGTGTGGGTTTATCTCTGGGCTTTCTATCCTGTTCCATTGATCTATATTTCTGTTTTTGTGCCAGTACCATACTGTCATGATTCCCGTAGCCTTGTAGTATAGTCTGAGGTCAGGGAGCCTGATTCCTCCAGCTCCATTTTTCGTTCTCAAGATTGCTTTGGCTATTCGGGGTCTTTTGTGTTTCCATACAAATTGTGAAATTTTTGGTTCTAGTTCTGAAAAAAATGCCAGTGGTCATTTGATAGGGATTGCATTGAATCTGTAGATTGCTTTGGGTAGTAGAGTCATTTTCACAATGTTGATTCTTCCAATCCAAGAACATGGTATATCTCTCCACCTATTTGTATCATCTTTAATTTCTTTCATCAGTGTCTTATAATTTTCTGCATACAGGTCTTTTGTCTCCTTAGATAGGTTTATTCCTAGATATTTTATTCTTTTTGTTGCAATGGTAAATGGGAGTGTTTTCTTAATTTCACTCTCAGACATATTCAGATTTTTCATCATTAGTGTATAGGAATGCCAGAGATTTCTCTGCATTAATTTTGTGTCCTGCTACTTTTCCAAATTCATTGATTAGCTCTAGTAGCTTTCTGGTAGCATCTTTGGGATTCTCAACGTATAGTATCATGTCATCTGCAAACAGTGACAGCTTTACTTCTTCTTTTCTGACTTGCATTCCTTTTATTTCTTTTTCTTCTCTGATTGCTGTGGCTAGAACTTCCAAAACTATGTTGAATAAGAGTGGTGAGAGTGGGCAACCTTGTCTTGTTCCTGATCTTAGTGGAAATGGTTTCAGTTTTTCACCATTGAGAACAATGCTGGCTGTGGGTTTGTCATATATGGCCTTTATTATGTTGAGGAAAGTTCCCTCTATGCCTACTTTCTGCAGGGTTTTTATCATAAATGGGTGTTGAATTTTGTCAAAAGCTTTCTCTGCATCTATTGAGATGATCATATGGTTTTTCTCCTTCAGTTTGTTGATATGGTGTATCACGTTGATTGATTTGCATATATTGAAGAATCCTTGCATTCCTGGAATAAACCCCACTTGATCATGGTGTATGATCCTTTTAATGTGCTGTTGGATTCTGTTTGCTAGTATTTTGTTGAGGATTTTTGCATCTATGTTCATCAGTGATATTGGCCTGTAGTTTTCTATCTTTGTGATGTCTTTGTCTGGTTTTGGTATCAGGGTGATGGTGGCCTCATAGAATGAGTTTGGGAGTGTCCCTCCCTCTGTTATCTTTTGGAAGAATTTTAGAAGGATAGGTGTTAGCTCTTCCCTAAATGTTTGATAGAATTCGGTCACAAAGCACCGAGGTGATCTCCCTGTTCTATGCAGCTGCTTCCCACTAGCTATCTATTCTACGTTTGGTAGTGTATATATGTCCATGCCACTCTCTCAGTTTTTCACAGCTTACCCTTCCCCCACCCCACATTCTCAAGTCCATTCTCTAGTAGGTCTGCGTCTCCATTCCAGTCTTACCCTTAGGTTCTTCATGACCTTTTTAAATTTTTTCTTAGATTCCATATATATATGTGTTAGCATATGGTATTTGTTTTTCTCTTTCTGACTTACTTCACTCTATGACAGACTGTAGGTGCATCCACCTCACTGCAAATAACTCAATTTCGTTTCTTTTTATGGCTGAGTAATATTCCATTGTATATATGTGCCACATCTTCTTTATCCATTCATCCGATGATGGACACTTAGGTTGCTTCCATCTCCTGGCTATTGTAAATAGAGCTGCAATGAACATTTTGGTACATGACTCTTTTTGAATTATGGTTTTCTCAGGGTATATGCCCAGTAGTGGGATTGCTGGGTCATATGGTAGTTCTATTTGTAGTTTTTTAAGGAACCTCCATACTGTTCCCCATAGTAGCTGTATCAATTTACATTCCCACCAACAGGGCAAGAAGGTTCCCTTTTCTCCACACCCCCTCCAGCATTTATTGTTTGTAGATTTTTTATAATGGCCATTCTGACTGGTGTGAGGTGCAAAAGCTTTTAAGTTTCATTAGGTCCCATTTATTTTTGTTTTTATTTCCATTTCTCTAGGAGGTGGGTCAAAAAGGATCTTGCTGTGATTTATGTCACATAGTGTTCTGCCTATGTTTTCCTCTAAGAGGTTGATAGCTTCTGGTGTTTCATTTAGATCTTTAATACATTCTGAGCTTATTTTTGTGTATGGTGTTAGGGAGTGTTCTAATCTCATACTTTTACAGGTGCCTGTCCAATTTTCCCAGCACCACTTATTGAAGAGGCTGTCTTTTCTCCACTGTATATTCTTGCCTCCTTTATCAAACATAAGGTGACCATATGTGTGTGGGTTTATCTCTGGGCTTTCTATACCATTCCATTGATCTATATTTCTATTTTTGTGCCAGTACCATACTGTCTTGATTACTGTAGCTTGTAGTATAGTCTGAAGTCAGGGAGCCTGATTCCTCCAGCTCCATTTTCTTTTTTTTTTTTTCTAGGTCTCTCACATTGATTTTTTTTCAACATCTTTATTGGAGTACAATTGCTTTAAAATGGTATGTTAGTTTCTGTTTTACAACAAAGTGAATCAGATATACATATGTTCCCATATCTATTCCCTCTTGCGTCTTCCTCCCTCCCACCCTCATTATCCCACCCCTCTAGGTGGTCAGAAACCACCTAGCTGATCTCCCTGTGCCATGTGGCTGCTTCCCACTAGCTACTCACCCTACGTTTGGTAGTGTATATATGTACATTCCACTCTCTCACTTCGTCACGGCTTACCCTTCCCCCTCCCCATATACTCAAGTCCATGCTCTAGTAGGTCTGTGTTTTATTCCCGTCCTACCCCTAGTCTCTTCATGACATTTTTTTCCTTAGATTCCATATATACTAGTAGGTCTGTGTTTTATTCCCGTCCTACCCCTAGTCTCTTCATGACATTCTTTTCCTTAGATTCCATATATATGTGGTAGCATATGGTATTTGTTTTTCTCCTTCTGACTTACTTCACTTGTATGATAGACTCCAGGTCTATCCACTTCACTACAAGTAACTCAGTTTCATTTCTTTTTAGGCTGAGTAATATTCCATTGTATATGTGCGCCACATCTTCTTTATCCATTCATCCGATGATGGACACTTAGGTTGCTTCCATCTCCTGGCTATTGTAAATAGAGCTGCAATGAACATTTTGCTACATGACACTTTTTGAATTATGGTTTTCTCAGGGTATATGCCCAGT
>NC_041234.1:50717127-50754364 GCF_002837175.3 Physeter macrocephalus | reverse complement strand
TAGGAGGTGGGTCAAAAAGGATCTTGCTGTGATTTATGTCACAGAGTGCTCTGCCTATGTTTTCCTCTAAGAGCTTGATAGTTTCTGGCCTTTCATTTAGATCTTTAATCCATTTTGAGCTTATTTTTGTGTATGGTGTTAGGGAGTGTTCTAATCTCATACTTTTACAGGTATCTGTCCAATTTTCCCAGCACCACTTATTGAAGAGGCTGTCTTTTCTCCACTGTATATTCTTGCCTCCTTTATCAAACATAAGGTGACCATATGTGCGTGGGCAATCTATCCTGATCCATTGATCTATATTTCTGTTTTTGTGCCATTACCATATTGTCTTGATTACTGTAGCTTTGTAGTATAGGTTGAAGTCAGGGAGTCAGATTCCTCCAGCTCCATTTTTTGCCCTCAACATTGTTTTCGCTATTCGGGGTCTTTTGTGTTTCCATACATATTGTGAAATTTTTTGTTCTAGTTCTGTGAAAAGTGCCAGTGGTAGTCTGATAGGATTGCATTGAATCGGTAGATTGCTTTGGGTAGTAGAGTCATTTTCACAATGTTGATTCTTCCAATCCAAGAACATGGTATATCTCTCCATCTATTTGTATCCTCTTTAATTTCTTTCATCAGTGTCTTATAATTTTCTGCATACAGGTCTTTTGTCTCCTTAGGTAGGTTTATTCCTAGATATTTTATTCTTTTTGTTGCAATGGTAAATGGGAGTGTTTTCTTAATTTCACTTTCAGATTTTTCATCATTAGTATATAGGAATGCCAGAGATTTCTGTGTATTAATTTTGTACCCTGCTACTTTAAGAAATTCATTGATTAGCTCTAGTAGTTTTCTGGTAGCATCTTTAGGAGTCTCTATGAAAAGAATCATGTCATCTGCAAACATTAACAGTTTTACTTCTTTTCCTACATGTTTTCCTTTTACTTCTTTTTCTTCTATGATTGCTGTGGCTAGGACTTCCAAAACTATGTTGAATAATAGTGGTTAGAGTGGATCTCTTTGTCTGGTTGCTGATCGTAGAGGAAATGCTTTCAGTTATTCACCACTGAGGATGTCTGCTGTGGGTTTGCCTTAAATGGCCGTTATTATGTTGAGGTATGTTCCCTCTATGCCCACTTTCTGGAGAGATTTTGTAATAAATGGGGGCTGAATTTTGTTACAAGCTTTTTATGCATCTATTGAGATGATCATATGGCATTCATGGGATAAACCCCACTTGAGCATGGTGTATGATCCTTTTAATGTGCTGTTGGATTCTGTTTGCTAGTATTTTATTGAGGATTTTTGCATGTATGTTCATCAGTGATATTGGCCTGTAGTTTCTTTTCTTTTTGACATCTTTGTCTTGTTTTAGTATCATAGTGATCGTGGCCTCGTAGAATGAGTTTGGGAGTGTTCCTCCCTCTGCTATCTTTTGGAAGAGTTTCAGAATGATAGGTGTTAGCTGTTCTCTAAATGTTTGATAGAATTCGCTGGTGAAGCCATCTGGTCCTGGGCTTTTGTTTGTTGGAAGATTCTTAACCACAGTTTCAATTTCAGTGCTTGTGATTGGTCTGTTCATATTTTCTATTTCTTCCTGGTTCAGTCTCGGCAGGTTGTGCATTTCTAAGAATTTGTCCATTTCGTCCAGGTTGTCCATTTTATTGGCATACAGTTGCTTGTAGTAATCTCTCATAATCTTTTGTATTTCTGCAATGTCAGTTGTTACTTCTCCTTTTTCATTTCTAATTCTATTGATTGTAATCTCTCATGATCCTTTGTATTTCTGCACTGTCAGTTGTTACTTCTCATTTTTCATTTCTAATTCTGTTGATTTGAGTATTCTCCCTTTTTTTCTTGATGATTCTGGCTAATGGTTTATCCATTTTGTTTATCTTCTCAAAGAACCAGCTTTTAGTTTTACTGATCTTTGCTACTGTTTCCTTCATTTTTTTTCATTTATTTCTGATCTGATCTTTATGATTTCTTTCCTTCTGCTAAATTTGTTTTTTTTTTATTCTTCTTTCTCTAATTGCTTTAGGTGCAAGGTTCGGTTTTTTATTTGAGATGTTTCATGTTTCTTAAGGTAAGAATGTACTGCTATAAATTTCCCTCTTAGAACTGCTTTTCCTGCATCCCATAGGTTTTGGGTTGTCGTGTGTCCATTGTCATTTGTTTCTAGGTATGTTTTGATTTCCTCTTTGATTTCTTCAGTGATCACTTGTTATTAAGTAGTGTATTGTTTAACACCCATGTGTTTGTATTTTTTACAGATCTTTTCCTGTAATTCATATCTAGTCTCATAGCGTTGTGGTTGGAAAAGATACTTGATATGATTTCAGTGTTCTTAAATTTACCAAGGCTTGATTTGTGACCCAAGATATGATCTATCCTGGATAGTGTTCCATGAGTAGTTGAGAAAAATGTGTATTCTGTTGTTTTTGGATGGAATGTGGTATAAATATCAATTAAGACTATCGTGATTAGTGTATCATTTAAAGCTTGTGTTTCCTTATTTATTTTCATTTTGGATGATTGATCCATTGGTGAAAGTGGGGTTTTAAGGTCCCCTACTTTGAATGTGTCACTGTCGATTTCCCCTTTTATGGCTGTTAGTATTTGGCTTATGTATTGAGGTGCTCTTATGTTGGGTGCATAAATATTTCTCCTATTCCCATTTTCTTAATTGTTTTGGGTTTGTTAATTTAGGTCTCTTCCTTCTCTTGTGTTTCTTGCCTAGAGAAGTTCCTTTAGCATTGGATTCCCTTCTGTGTTATTTGTTGTTTTTCCCTTGCTGCTTTTAATATGTTTTCTTTGTATTTAATTTTTGATAGTTTGATTAATATGTGTCTTGGCATGTTTCTCCTTGGATTTATCCTGTATGGGACTCTCTGTGCTTTCTGGAGTTGATTAACTATGTCCTTTCCCATATTAGGAAAGTTTTCAACTATAATCTGTTCAAATATTTTCTCAGTCCCTTTCTTTTTCTCGTCTTCTTCTGGGACCCCTATAATTCGAATGTTGGTGCGTTTAATGTTGTACCAGAGGTCTCTGAGACTGTCCTCAGTTCTTTTCATTCTTTTTCCTTTATTCTGCTCTGCAGTAGTTATTTCCACTATTTTTTCTTCCAGGTCTCTTCTGCGTTCTTCTGCCTCAGTTATTCTGCTATCAATCGCTTCTAGAGTAGTTTTAATTTCATTTATTGTGTTGTTCATTGTTGCTTGTTTCCTCTTTAGTGTTTCTAGGTCCTTGTTAAATATTTCTTGCATTTTCTCTATTCTATTTCCAAGATTTTGGATCATCTTTATTATCATTATTTTGAATTCTTTTTCAGGTGGACTGCCTATTTCCTCTTCATTACTTAGGTCTGGTGGGTTTTTATCTTGCTACTTCATCTGCTGTGTGTTTTTCTGTTTTCTCATTTTGCTTATCTTACTGTGTTTGTGGTCTCCTTTTTGCAGGCTGCAGGTTCGTAGTTCCCATTGTTTTTGGTGTCTGTCCCCAGTGGCTAACGTTGGTTCAATGGGTTGTGTAGGCTTCCTAGTAGAGGGGACTATTGCCGGCATTCTATTGGATGAAACTGGATCTTGTCTTTCTGGTGGGCAGGTCTACGTCTGTTGGTGTGTTTTGTGGTGCCTTGGCTTTATTATGATTTTAGGCAATCTCTCTGCTAATGGGTGGTGTTGTGTTCCTGTCTTGCTAGTTTGGCATAGGGTGTCCAGCACTGTAGCTTGCTGGTCGTTGAATGAAACTGGGTCTTGGTGCTGAGATGGAGATCTTTGGGAGATTTTCACCATTTGATATTACATGGAGCTGGGAGGTCTCTTGTGGACCAGAGTCCTGAAGTTGGGTCTCCCACCTCAGAGGCACAGCACTGACTCCTGGCTGGAGCACCAAGAGTTTTTCATCCACACAGTTCAGAAGAAAAGGGAGAAAAAGTAGAAAGAAAGAAAGACCGAATGAATGAAAGAAAGAAAGAGGATAAAATAAAATAAGGATAAAATAAAATAAAGTTATTAAAATAGAAAATAATTATTTAGAAAAAAATTTTTTTAAAAAGTGAAAAAAAAAATGGACGGACAGAACCCTAGGACAAATGGTGAAAGCAAAGCTATACAGACAAAATGTCACACAGAAGCATACACATACACATTCACAAAAAGAAGAAAAGGGGAAAAATAATATATCTTGCTCTCAAAGTCTACCTCCTCAATTTGGGATGGTTCGTTGTCTATTCAGGTATTCCACAGATGCAGGGTACATCAAGTTGATTGTGGAGCTTTAATCCGCAGCTCCTGAGGCTGCTGGGAGAAATTTCCCTTTCTCTTCTTTGTTAGCACTGCTACTGGGGTTCAGGTTTGGATTTCATCCTGCCTTTGTGTGTAGGTCACCCGAGGGCGTCTGTTCTTTGCTCAGACAGGACGGGGTTAAATGAGCAGCTGATTCGGGGGCTGTGGCTCACTCAGGCCGGGGGGAGGGAGGGCTACTGATGTGGGGTGAGTCTGCAGCAGCAGAGGCCATCATAATGTTGCACCAGCCTGAAGAGCACCATGCGTTCTCCTGGGGAAGTTGTCCCTGGATCACGGGACCCTGGCTGTGGCAGGCTGCACAGGCTCCCGGGATGGGAGGTGTGGATAGTGACCTGTGCTCGCACACAGGCTTCCTGGCGGCTGCAGCAGCAGCCTTAGCATCTCATGCTCGTCTCTGGGGTCCGTGCTGTTAGTCGCGGCTCGCGCCCGCCTCTGGAGCTCCTTTTAGCAGTGCTCTTAATCCCCTCTCTTCATGCACCAGGAAACAAAGAAGAAAAAGTCCCTTGCCTCTTCGGCAGCTTCCGACTTTTTCCCGGACTCCCTCCCGGCTACCCGTGGTGCACTAACCCCTTCAGACTGTGTTCACGCCACCAGCCCTCTCCCTGCGATCCTACCGCATCCCGAGCCTCAGCTCCCAGCCCCCGTCTGCCCCGGAGGGTGAGCAGACAAGTCTCTCGGGCTGGTGAGTGCCGGTTGGCACTGATCCTGTGTGCGGGAATCTCTCCACTTTGCCCTCCACACCCCTGTTGCTGTGCTCTCCTCCGTGGCTCCGAAGCTTCCCCCGTCTGCCACCCACAGTCTCTGCCTGCGAAGGGACTTCCTAGTGTGTGGAAACCTTTCCTCTTTCACAGCTCCCTCCCACTGGTTCAGGTCCGTCTCTATTCTTTGTCTCTGTTTTTTCTTTTTTCTTTTGCCCTACCCAGGTACGTGGGGAGTTTCTTTCCTTTCGGGAGGTCTCAGGTCTTCTGCCAGCGTTCAGTGGGTGTTCTGTAGGAGGTGTTCCACGTGTAGATGTATTTCTGATGTATCTGTGGGGAGGAAGGTGATCTCCGTGTCTTACTCTTCCGCCATCTTCCCCCTCTCTCTGGAGATATGCTTTTTAAAGTGGTAATTAAGCTAAAAGGAGATGATTAGAGTATGCCCTAATCTAGTATGACTAGTGTCCTAATTAGAAGAGATTAGTACACAGACATGTATAGAGGGAAGGCCAGGTGAAGACCCCGGGAGAAAAACGGTCATCTACAAGCCAATGGGAGAAGCCTCAGAAAAAAAAAATCAACTTTCCCAACACCTTGACCTCAGACTTACAGCCTCTAGAACTGTGAGAAAATACATTTCTGTTGGCTAAACCACCTAGTCTGTAGTACTTAATTAAGGAGCCCTGGCAAACTAATATATTATCCTCAATCGCTTTAAATGCAAATAGATTAAACTCTCAATTAAAAGGGAGAGATTTGCAGAATGGATTTAAAAACACGATCCATTTAAAGACCTAAATGTAGACCCGGACACTATAAAACTCTTTAGAGGAAAACATAGGAAGAACACTCTCTGACATAAATCACAGCAAGATCTTTTTTGACCCACCTCCTAGAGTAATGGAAATAAAAACAGAAATAAACATATGGGACCTAATGAAACTTAAAAGCTTTGCACAGCAAAGGAAACCATGAACAAGACGAAAAGACAACCCTCAGAATGGGAGAAAATAGTTGCAAACCAATCTATGGACAAAGGATTAATCTCCAAAATATACAAACAGCTCATGTAGCTCAACATCAAAAAACAAACAACCCAATCAAAAAATGGGCAGAAGACCTAAATAGACATTTCTCCAAAGAAGACATAGAGATGGCCAAGAGGCACATGAAAACATGCTCAACATCACTAATTATTAGAGAAATGCAAATCAAAGCTACAATGAGATATCACCTCACACCAGTCAGAATGGCCATCATCAAAAAATCTACGGAATGGGTAAAGAAGAGGTGGTACATGCATACAATGGAATATTACTCAGCCATAAAAAGGAATGAAATTGGGTCATTTGTAGAGACGTGGATGGACTTAGAGAGTGTCATACAGAGTGAAGTAAGTCAGAAAGAGAAAAACAAATACTGTATGATAACACATATATGTGGAATCTAGAAAAATGGTACAGATGAACCAGTTTGCAAGGCAGAAATAGAGACACAGATGTAGAGAACAAATGTATGGACACCAAGCGGGGGAAGGGGGGCTGGGATGAATTGGGAGATTGGGATTGACATATATACACTAATATGTATAAAATAAATAACTAGGGAGAACCTGCTGTATAGCACAGGGAACTCTATCTACTTCACTTTGCTATAAAGTAGAAACTAACACAACATTGTAAAACAACTACATCCCAATACAAAAAAAAGAAAAAAAAATCTTAACATAACATGATAACACAGAAACAAAAAACCAAACAAACAAAAAAATATGATTCATGAGTCTACATGAGACTCAGTTTAGATTCAAAGACACAAGTAGGTTGAAAGTGAGAGGATAGAAAAAGATTTTCCATGTAAATAGTAACCAGAAAAAGAGCTGGGATAGATGATATCAGACAAAATAGATTTTAAGTAAAAAAAAATGTTACAAGAGAAAAAGATGGACACTATATGTCTTAATATGCTCAGGCTACTATGACAAAAGACCATATTCTTAGGTGGCTTAAACAACAGTTCCGGAGTATGGGAAGTCTTAGATCAGTGTCAGCATGGTTGGTTGGGTTCTGGTGGGAGCCCTTTTCCTATAGAAGAACAACTTATAGTTGTCTATAAGTTCCTTATAGACAACTTCCTTGTTGCTCACATGGTAGAGAGATAGAGAGCAAGCTCTCTATTTTTTTCTTATAAGGGCACTAATTCCACCATGAGGACCCCACCCTCATGACTTCATCTAAACCTAAGTACCTCCCAAAGGCCAAAATACCAACCACCCCCAAATACCAACCACCCCCAAATACCATCATATTAGAGGGAAGGGCTGCAACATATGACTTTTCAGGGAATACAAACATTAATTCCGTAACAATATATATTGATGAAAATATAAATCTTTCAAGAAGAAATGACAATTATAAATATATACACAACTAACAACAGACCTGCAAAATACATGAAGCAAAAACTGACAAATCTGAAAGGAGAAATAGATATTTCTATAATAATAGTTAGGACTTCAATACTCCACTTTCAATAATGGATAGAACAACTTTACAGAGCAGTAAAGAAAGGCAGGACTTGAACAACACTGTCAACCAACTAGATCTAACAGACATATACAGAACCCTCCACCCCACAACAATACAAATTTCTTCTCAAGTATACATGGAGTATTCTCCAGGATAGGCCATATGTTATGCCACTAAACAAGCTTCAATAAATAAAAAAAAGATTAAAACCATACAAAGTACCTTCTCCAATAACAATGGAATGAAATTAGAAATCATAAGGAAAACAACATTATGTTCATGTTGTAAGACTGAGATAACAGTCCCTTCCCTCTGAACATCCCTCTCAGTTTAGCAAGAAAGGTAAATGTTAAAAGTAGTATCAAATTTAAGGATGGTGGCAGGATTAGGCCTGAAAATTGACTGTAATATCACAGTGGTAAATGTAAGAATGGGTAAACAAAGACTTTCATTCCATATGTCATGTAAGCTTAGAATCCTACCAGAGCCAAGAGAGACTAGGAGCAGCTCAGGGCATTCTGGTCTGTATTTCTTTTCTTTAAACTAATTTGCTGGAAAAAAATGTCCATGATGTATACTGGCAAAAAAAAAAAAAAGTTCACAAGGCAGACTGTTTACAAAGAAGTTCTTTTCTTGGAAACATTTTATAATCATTCATTTATACAGCAACCTTGTGACACAGGGCAGATTAATCATATCATTTCCATTTTATTTTGTGGATAAACACAGATGTGACTTCTATGAAGCTAGATACCCCGTTAGAAATGGCTAGAGTCATTTTTAAATTGTTGTATTTTATTTTTTATTTCTTCATGTGGACAAAAAAAAAGCAGTGAGGGGCCTTAAATCTCTTCATCATCACAACCACCATAAAAGTAACCAATATTATCTGGATTTTATAGGTGAGGAAATTTAGGCTCCAGAAAGGACAGTGTCTTGTACAAGGTTACCAGCATGTGCTTGGTGCTTCATTGTCTAGTGTGTTAACATAGTATGTACAAAATCAATGGCCATAACTAAAAAGTGTACAGAGCAAGGCAGATAATGTAAATGCTGCGTAGTTCTATGGTGAACCAAAGACCACGTGTCCTATTTAAAGGAAGGAACCACCACTCAGCAAGGGCCAATTGCTGAAATATAGGCATGTGGGTCCAATACTGTCAGAGCTTTAGATTTTACAAGAGACACTGGCTGTTTGAAATTTTACTTTAAATATTCTAATTTTTAAATGCTGGTAACTGATTTAAATGTTTGAAAAACAGAGTGGGCTGGATTTAGCCCACAGGACAACTGTTTGCATATCTGTACTAAATAAACTTTTTAAAACTGACAGATTAGTGATCTAAGAATACACTGATGCCTCAATTTCAATATGAATTCCTAACCAAAGTAGTGGGAGATGGGGAGAAATCACAGCATCAGTATTGATTTCATATCAGTAGCGATCATAGTAAAATACATGACTGAATAAATTGTTTCTATTTCAGGCCTTGTGGCAGAGGTATTATTAATAAAGAGGCAAATACGTAAACAGGTCATCAGGAAATAAAGATCCTGGATAATATTAAAACCAAAAACTCTCTTCTTAAGTAATTGAAATTGGCTATATTTGTGTGATGAAAAAAATCCCATAAATAATTCACATTGAGGCTTTAAAAATAATGAGGATGGGTAGGAGTTATTGATTTGTAACTTTTAAAAGATATGACAGTTAAAGAAAAATTTATGCTGTCATTTTTTTAACTTATAGAAAGCCATTTGAGAACATTGTTCATGCTTTGACAAACAATAAACTAAGCTCTATTTAAATAAAGCTCTGATCTACTGGTAGGGACCAAGAGAATTAATAAAATGTCTAATTTTCCATTCAAAAAGTTATAGGGGTGGCAGTATTTTATTATTTGTTTTTTTGAAGTAGACATTAAGGAGGGCAAGAGAAAGATGGAGAGGAAAATGTAATGAGTACTTGTCGGGAATCTTTTTGGTTTATGAAAAAACTGCATCACTAATTACGCCCCCACAAGGTGCTGTCATGTTGAATATGGTTCAGTAGGCTAATTATTATTTAGAAGTTTAAATGAAATCATCAATGTGGTACAGGGAAAATAACTGTAGGTAAAATGAATTAATTTTCCTCATTGGTTTCAGTTGAAAAGTTTAAAAATATCTTCCCACTGGGGGAAAAAATCATTCTAAAGATCAAATAAAATTTTAAAGAAGACGAGATAAATGTAGTAGTCTTAAATCCATGACATAACTGGTAATGTCATGTCAGAATGTTATTTCGACATGTTCAAAACTAACAAGGATTTCCCCTACCAGCTTTGTAGATTACTCTCACTTCTGCCTTTCTTCAGATCAGAAGAAACTCTCCCATATACCTGTGGCTTGGAAATACTTTAAATCATAGCTTCGGGTTTTGTAAAAAGAATAAGTAGCCCAGTCACATTTATATTTACTTAAGTACTCCACTTACTTTGCACTTATTTAAAATAATGATTGGAACCCATATTAAGTGATAAAGCGTTGGTAAAGGTTGGACAAATGACTTAATCTCTCTGACCCCGAGTTTCTTTATATCTAGAATGAGGACAGCATTGTTATGAGAATTTAATAAATTCTGTAAAGTATTTGGCACACAGCAAGTGTTCAATAAATGTTAGCTCATTATTATTACACAATAAAATGGTTACTCACTCTTTTGTTGAGACAAATAACGGGCCACAGGCTGCAACCCAGTGTGCAACAGCAGCAGAGACAACCACACAGCAGCCATTTCACATTGACTGGGAGAGCCTTTTTCAAACATGCATTCACACGGCCAATGCTGGTCTTAAATTCTTCTGGGGCCACCTACAACAAGGGTGCAATCTTTAACAGTCTGTGGGCAGCTTTCTACTATTTATCTCTAAATCTAAAGAAAATGTTTGTCTTATTACAAGTACTTTAAGGAATTACCCGTCTAAATATATTTCCTCCCTATTTTTCCCTATAAATATGTATTACATACTCCTGGATGACATTAGAAAGCAAAACAATATAATTTCATGTTTACAGAACTTATTCTCATGTTCGAAAACAATCTTTTGAAATTATCAACAATAAAATGACAACAGTAAAATCGGTGGTAAAGGATACCTGTCAAGCAGTTTTCTTACAAATATTCTCATTATTAAAGCAATATTATTTATAGTCTCCAGTCACTCAGACTAAAGGTTGAGTAAGACTAGAAGCATAATACAACAATAAAACCTAAATACTACCAGAGTAAATAGAATTAAATTTAGACCTCAGCAATATTTCTGGATTATCTTTAAAAAGGCAACTCTCAAAACTTTTCTCCCTGGCAAATTTGCAAGATAACAATTTTAACACTTGCCATTGTTTGTAGGGAAAAGCTACACTAACAAAAGACAGTGAGGAGTGATCACATTCAAAAAACAGTCTTAATATTAGCATAAAATGGACTCATAGCTGCTATAAATTTTAGAAGTTCAGAGATCCTTAAATATACAAATTTAATATTTTTAATTACTACCTCCATTCCTGGAAGTGGCTGCTTGTGCCTCTCTGTAAACAATGACAAAGTCAGTTCAAAGGCAAGAGCATGACAGGCATAATTAGATTTATACCAAAAACTCTGCTTGAAGGTTATACAATTCAAAGGTATACTAAAAATAGTTTGCTTTCAGTGAAATCACATTTCTGGATCACAAAAATGATTCCCTTTCATTTAGAAAGCTGTCACACTGTAAAATATATGGGAAAAAATTTCTGCCATCTGGTTGTGCAAGCAAAAATTATGAAATTGTTAGGAAAAATAAGCTGCTGTAAAATAAAAACCCCACTAGCATATTTGGTATCAAAAATACAGAGCTTTATAACTCTTCCAGGTAAAAATTGGATTAGAGGAATCAATTTATTACATTTTTGTCTTTTAATAAACATGTCTTAGAATCAATACTACAATACATACCTATTAGCAGACGTTAGAAAGATACATGACCACAGAATTCAGTACCATTATGATTTAAACATTAAATAATTATATTAGCTTTATTAGAATTGTTCATGCCACCCAATAATGTTAATCGCTTAACCTATAAATTAGATTTTCTTCCTAATATGTTAACAAGTTGTGAAATTGTAAGGCTCAAAACTGTATTTACAGGAGGAAACTAAACTGATTTCATTCTCCAATATGACCTAAAGACAATCACTGAGTGAAAAGAATTCCAAATAAATGACTAAATATCTGGAGTAAACATGAAAATAAATTCAGAGAACCATGGCTTATAACTGAAAATAGAAAACACCAACAGGCTAAGCACATTAAGACAAGTTAAGATCTAGATTCTAGTTTCTCATTAGTTATAAAAAATGCTAAGTAAGTTCATTTAATTTTTGTGAGTTTTAGTCTCTCATCTATAAAATGAAATAAATAATTTTTCTATTATATACCTCACAGGGAATGGAAATTATACCTTAGAAAGGACCTCCTAACTAGAATGCTTTGAGAAAGGAAGTCAGTGAATCATATCTGACTAGATTTGGAGAAAGAAAAGCAAAGCTCTTTTTTGCATGGAGTATCACCTGAAGGTTTGGATCAGGTAACTTAATACTCCACAGCTTTGCTAAACAGTCTATTATAAACAAAAGGATAAACTGCTACATTTTGAATGCAAATTTAATGCTTTTCAATTCTTAAAAGACGTTCTTTTTAAAATCAAGGTACTAAGTTGCTATCTTAAAATTTACCTCTCAAACAGTGATATTCAACTTCTTTTTTCCTAGTGAACCACTGAGCAAGCAAATGGAAATTAAAATAAGGAAAATATAGTTATATATTTAGCTGTAATCTGTAATATAACATTATTATCAATTTTCTTTAAACTGTGTATCCAGAAACACTAATACATTTTTTAAATACGGCAAATTTTGATATAAACTCATAAAATTATTAAATCTGTCCATTTACAAATTTAAGTGCTTGTAATTAAAATTTAAATTTATGTTTAAAAAGTAAAATTTTTATTTAAAACTTTTATTTAAAAGCGTGTAAGCACAGACGAGAAAAAGTAAAGAATGAGGCTAAAGTCAGAAATGAATCAATCCAAAATGTAAAATTTGATTTTTGTTTAAAACACTGTGAATGAAGTAAATTATATGCCAAAGTATATAAAATTTGTTATAAGATTTATCTTTCATTACATGATTCTGGAAATGAATTAATAAAAGCATTTCTAAAATGTGGCAATTTTCCTTCTTCTCCACCAATACTTTCCACTTTTAACACATAATATTCACAGTTTGTACTCTCTTACTATGGACAAATTAAAAACTAAAACATTCAAGTTACTAAAAATGAGAATTCAAATTTTTTGAAGTCATAACAGAAACATATTGAAAAGAAAACTTTTACTAGAATTTCAAAGAATAAACTGAAATCTTCATTTTGACTTTAAAAGGAAGCCAGAATTGTCTTTGAAAAAAAAATCTGTATTTGAGTAACAGTAAAAGTCATAAAACAGAGATAAAGGCATAGGAAATGAGAATTGGTTAACTCCTGATTTTAAACAATGTGAAAGAAATGTTTAGTTAACTGTGTGGAATCAGAGTTAATAACATTTTACTCATTTACTTCCATATAATTGAGTATTTCTAGTAATGAAGGTTAGATGGAAGCCCTTTACTTTGTAGCTGAATGGCAGGTTGTAAAGAAACATTTAATTCCTTTTGACTTTCTTAGAAAGAAAAAAGAAAGCCACATCATAAAGGTGGGGGAAAGGGTCATAATATTTTATAACAGGATGCAAGAGACTTTGCAAACAGAAGAAAATCTAAGCAAAACCCAGCAGGACTGATTTGCCTCCTTCAATCATGGGGAACACAACCCAATCAATCACTTGTCATACTGGATAGCAATAGTAAAGGTGGATTTTATGGTTTATGGTTCCCAACACTGCACACTAATCCCCCTGTAACACCATTTAATTGTTTCAAGCTGAGGGCCGGAAGCTTTTATTTCTTTTCTGAAGTTCTGTGGTTCTTTCATTTTCTGGTCACCAGAATCTGCATGTACACACCTGTTTGATATGTCCTATCACGACAGGAGGACTTATCTTCAGTGAAAGGAGGAAACAATCTTTCCTTAACTTAATATAAAAGATTATCTTTTTATTTATATTAAAAGCATTAACACATAAGAAGCACAAAATTAATACTGAGCCACAGAGCTTAACAAAATGGCTTTTGAGGTTTTCAGAATTCACTCCACAATTCTGCTTAGTTTAGGCATAAATGCTATACAGAATTCCACTCATGCTGGAACACTGGTTTTGTAAAATGCAGATTTATTTTTCTATTTTACCTACCGCATTTATTCATTTTGAAATACACTGCTGCTAAGTCTGGAATTCAAACTTTTTCTTTCTTTTAGTTTTTTTCTGAAACATGCAAATTCTTTCTTGCCTCTCAAGACCCCACAGTTATCAGAGATGCATTTTGATAATCCAAAATAACCTATACAAAAGAAATAGTGCCGACCGGAGAAAAATCATCTCATTAAAAAAAAATAAATAAAGAGAAAATAAAGTCATCATGTGACTTTGAAAAAAATCAGACTTTCAGAATTCCTTTTTAGTGTTTTTTCATCACCAAACACTAAACTAAGAAAAACATCACTGTATGCCTCATTCAATATATGAGAAATTTTGTGCATTTAAATAATGCACACTAGAATAAATATCCAATCATAATGTGTTATGAAAACGGTCACCTGAAAAGAATGGATATCTTTAAGAACAGTTCATATCCAGATCATTTAGGTTGTGTGAATGCATACCAAAGGCAGCTTAATATTCCTACTTCCCTAGTTTAAAAAACGACTATCTTTTGTGCTGGTGGAATTTCTAGTTTTAGAAGGCTTGGAAAGAAATGAAGAGGTGTGAAGAAATATTCTGAAGATTCCTCGAGCACATAAAAGTGGCCAATTTCAAAGATGGATAATTCTTACACCTGGGAACTCTATTCTCTGACATATTTTTTGATTATTCATTTTCTAGAGTTACTTGGATTTGTAATTCAAACTTTTTTTTAACTAAACCAATAATAAAGCTGGATGTAACTGCCCAGACAACACATGCAGCAGCATAAAGGGAAACATAAAGAACAAGTTTTCCACTGGAGATGCTTTAATTCACATTCTCTTTAATTTTAATATTGAATTTGCCATCTTTCCACAGACAAATTACTATTCAAGAGATTTTCTTCCATAGCTATTTTTTCTCTTGGAAAACCATTTATGATTAATTCATATAAAACAAATCTAAATCTGAACTGCTGCTTAAATTGGTGAACAATTCTAAATGATCAGGATAGGAAGGTAGAACATACCAGAGAGTGGGGCCAAAATCTCAAACCAAAGGGCTCTTTGTATCCTAAAAAGATAAATGGCCACATATTTTCTAATGTTCACTTAGCTAGGGACTATCACTACTTGTTTAGTACTATATGGAATGATTTGACATTATACATCAGGAGAGACAGAAAAGGTCAACAGTCAAAGAGAACAAATTATTGCTGGGACCGAGAACAGACGATTACTCAGATGAAGAAGGTTAAAGTAGCAAAAGCAATTAAAATTGAAAGCTGGTGAGTAGAGAAAATTGGAAAAACAATCAGGGTGAAACTGAGATATACTGATGAAGAATTATCAATAACAACCACAAACTTACATTGTGAAGCTAATAAGTACCTGACAATACATTAGGAGTTTTATATATTCTTTTTGCCTTAGTCAGAGCCTTTTCTTTTGGGTTTAGAAGTTAGCATTACTGTTGTAAGAGGATTTTCCAAACAGTTTTGAATCCTAGGAAGTCTTTGAATATTCAGCCTCGATGCTAGAAGATACTACTACTGGGTGTAGAGGAACCAGGAAACAAAAAGGTAATAACAATTTATCACAGTGAATCCAATTGTAGAAGCTCAAGCTATCTAAAAGACAGAAAAATGTCCAACCAAAAATTTGATTTTTTGATGTATAACAAATCACATCACAGGACACTTTAAAATTCATAGAGTGATACAAAGTTGAACACTGATAACTTCGTTAACTCTAAAATCATTGGAAATTACTGACCTAAATGAAAACAATTAGAGCTACCAGTGCTGAGAAAAAAGGCAAAACTGGAAAAACTGAACAGATAAGTAAATAATGGCTGGCATTAATGGACATGAACAAACTAACTGGTCATATGCTAGTAGTCATGGAGACAGCTTTCAGTCACTAACGACATAGCCTCCAATTACCCTGACCTCTTATTATCAGACTTCATTACAGTGAGTCAAAGCACTTGTCATAACACTAAATAAGCCATAAAACAATGCTTTTAGAATTGAAAAGTTCAATGCAAACTCTCACTTACCTTCCCTGTTAGAACTGAGGGAAATTCAGTATCAAACTTGTTGCTCAAGCCAAACCTTAAAAACAAAGACAGAACAAAATATATTCTACCCAGCATATTTAACTCTTTCCCTTAAAAAAAGTTACAAAGCCATGCATTTTTCTTTTGATGTTGTGACCTAAAAGCATGTCCTAAAAATAATTTGATATTTATAGAAAATAAATCTTTGACTATTAATCCAAATTAATAGTAAAAGAAACTTAAGGAGCCAATGTTAAAGGAGGATTCTAACTAGAACCATGATATGAGATTAAAAAATAATGAGAAACACTGACATAGAGCTGGAAATATCACAACTTTTGATTGAAACATTTCTGTTAAAACCCATTTTAATTGGTAACTGTTGGAACTGGCTGATGGGTTGTATGTGGGAGTGGATTATACTATTCTTTCTACTTCTGTGGATATATGAAAATTCCTAATAAAAACTAATGTAACCTTTGGAACTATAGAGCTTGACAACTTATGATCGGTTACTATTCAGATACTCAGAGGTTGATCCTTATGAATGGCTTTTATGTATATGTTCAACTAATTTTGAGAAGACAGATCCCAGCCTCAAAAGCTCTGACTTTTTTCAGGTACACTCATTGAAATCTGTACTAAGTCAAAATGATTTTTTATAAGGCTTCCTTCACCTACTTGGTGATTGATTTCAGTAGGAATAACAAAGGTCACTTCCTGCATGTTAGATGATATATCAGAGTGACTACAATTTTGTCAGTGTAAGCAAAAAACACTAACATTTAATAAGAACTCCTTTTGAGGTAGACAATAATAGTAACAGTTACCAGTAACTATCTACTTACCATGGGTTAGACACTGTGTTAAGTAAATACATTACCTCTAAAATTCACAACCCTTCAAGAGAGGTATTGTTATCTCTGTTTTACAGAGAAGGAAGCTGACACTCAGAAAAACTTTTTTCAAAAAGTAACCAAATGACTTGCCCAAAGTCACATAGTAAGAGGAGGCAACCAAAATTCAAATGCTAATCCCTAAATTCTTTCTGTCCTATATTAAGCTCCTTGAGAACAGAAACTATGGCTTATTTACTTTGCTATCTTCCACTATGCTTAGTAGCACAATGGAATCTAGTAGGTGCTTAATAAAAGTTTGTTGAATAATAAGCTACTGTATGTCCTGTTTGATTCTACTGATTTATTGCACTTTGGTCTTAGGGTCACTTTAAAGACATCTTAAGAATCCAACGTCCTATTAAAACTCTCTGTGAGAATCATAGTCTCCTTGTATCATTTATGCTAATAGCTCCTCTTCAAGGACACAAGCCAATCCTTGTGCTCTTTTTGTGCAAAAAGACTATATTTAGCAGCTAGCAGCAAGGTACATACCTGTACATAAATATATTTTACCTTGCATGTTTAAAATGTATTTTAAAACAACAAATTCTATATTTTAAAAGAGTTGAGAAAATTAACTAGTAATTATAAAAAGACCTTAAGTTCATTAAAAAACTTCATTACTTCTCTAGGTGTCAGTACAACACATAATGAGAGCATAACATTATTATTATTATTATTATTATTTTTTGCGGTACGCGGGCCTCTCACTGTTGTGGCCTCTCCCCTTGTGGAGCACAGGCTCCGGACGCGCAGGCTCAGCGGCCATGGCTCACGGGCCCAGCCGCTCCGCGGAATGTGGGATCTTCCCGGACCGGGGCACGAACCCGTGTCCCCTGCATCGGCAGGTGGACTTGCAACCACTGCGCCACCAGGGAAGCCCTAACATTTTTATAATAACATTCTCATAACATTCCCCTTAAATTTATACACTGAGGAGTACAGGCAAACTTAAAAATAAAATGGTACTCTTGTACATGAATTTTTATGGCAACTTTCATGTGCTGTTTGAGAAACTGATACTCTAGTATTAAATATATATTTGTAATTATGTACTAAGCAATCAGTAACATGACAAATATTTAACAGAGCAAGAAACATATTTCATTCAAATCATACTTAGCTAAATAGTGACCTTATCACTAGGCAAGAAGATGTAATTGAATTCATTATCCCACAGTTAATTCTTATTGCATAACAAAGAAAATAGATACAGGTTTCATTTATAGAAAGTAGACACGATACATTTGAAAGCAGAGCTCTATTTCCATTCTTATAGCTTGTCTTCTACTTTTTAAAATAAAAAAAAAATCCAATTTATTTATTTATTTATTTTTGGCCGTGCGGCGCAGCATGTGAGATTTTAGTTCCCTGACCAGGGATCAAACCCGTGTCCCCTGCAGTGGAAGCACTGAGTCCTAACCACTGGACCACCAGGGAATTCCCCTTTTGCCTTTTAGATACAATGTTAATATATTCCTACCTCCATTGGAGACTGCTGCCATTATAGCTTTTCCCAGTTGCCATTCTTTCACTACATATCAAATACATAGAGGATATAGACAGATGTATTCCTCAAAATGCATGGAATATTTCTATTATTTTAAAAAAATTTAGCTTTGCTATTCTCTTTGCATTTATCACCAGACAAATGAACTTCCGTTGCCACTGTTTCCATTTCCTTAATATTATCCCTTCCTTTCTTAACCTTTTGAATGAACATGCTGGCTTTTTTTTTTTGGCTGTGCCCGTGTGGCATGTGGGCTCTTAGTTCCCCCACCAGGGATCGAACCCGTGCCCCTGTGTTGGGAGCGCGGAGTCTTAACCACTGGACCACCAGGGAAGTCCCTAACCTTCTGAAATTTCTCTTCTGATGCTGTTACTTTACTGAAAATAATCCCTTATTCGGTAAATTTATTTAGAAAGACAAGTTCATCTTATTTATTGCCAAATTCAATGTCCTCTTCTCAGAACTTTCCCCCCTGACTTTGCAGCCTGTGATGCTGTTCACCACTCCTTCCTAACATTCTCCGATTCATTCACTCTCTCCTAACACTCTTGTCTTTTCCCAAAGTTTAGCTTTTAGTCATCTGCTCCTCTTTCTAAAGGAATTACAACAGTTCATCTATTTTTAATAGCCTTGACAATCACTTCTATGCTGATGACCATCAAATCTATATCTCTAGTTCTATATTTCCCAACATGCTCTAGTCCCTCATCTCTAATTGCATACTAAAAATTTCCATTTGGAAATAATGCCATTTGCAGCAACATGGATGGACCTAGAGATTATTACACAAAGTGAAGTAAGTCAGAAAGAGAAAGAGAAATGCCATATGATATCACTTATATGTGGAATCTAAAATATGACACAAATGAATTTATCTACGAAACAGAAACAATTTCCATTTGGATATCTTGCTACAAAATAATACACCTCAAGTGAACACGTCTAAAATTAAAAGTTACCTTTTATTGGAAACTGGTTCCCCCCTTTCAATTCCTCATCTCTATCAATGGCACATTGACTCTCTTTAACCTAGGCCTGGATATCATTTTTTGGATCTTCCCTCTCCTATTTTTTGCACCTTGCTTATATCCAGGTGGTCCCAAGTCTTGTTATTTGTTCCTTTGAAATCATTCTCATATCATTTCCTTCCTTTCCATTGCCACTGCTATGTTGGCTCTTGTCTTTGCTCATGTGGTTTCTCTTGCTTCCTCTCCCTAGTTTAAATCCAATGCAGTCCTCAAGGCTCAAGTCAACCCCTGCTGTAAGCCTTCATGGATTTCCCTTTCTCTGAACACTAATAGCCAACTTTAATCTGTACTACACAATTCAAAATTTAATAAAATATTTTCTTTTATTCTTCACTCATCCACACCAATTTCTTAAAGGAGATTTTCCTGTTAGCTTTGTAAACCAAGACCTGTACTTTGTTTTTTCTGTATTCTTCATAGTGCTTAGCCCAGTGCTCAGGTTCTCAAAAAATGCTTACTAAATTCACATTACAAATTTTCTTCTCTAATATTAAAAATGGATTGTATTTTCTAAAATATAAAAAGTATATTAGAAATGGTAAGGAGGGAATACCCTGGCAGTCCAGTGGTTAGCACTCTGCGCTCTCACTGCCAAGGGCCCAAGTTCAATCCCTGGTCGGAGAACTAAGATCCCACAAGCTATGCAGGGTGGACAAAAAATTTAAAAAAAACAAAAAGAAATGGTAAGGAAAGTGTCATTTTACTTCTTAAAACACTCCATTATGGCCTACATTTATCTACTTCAAAAGGTAGAAAGATAGGCAAACTAGGCCCAATATATTCTCATAATTTTGGCTAAAAGGTAGTAGCAATTCTGTTCTTGCCTACCAGGGATTTCTTTCCTTAACTTCTCCATTAGATATTCAGCACCTAAAACGAGTACTTAAATAATCTTAGGCACAACATTTTACTTAGTAGCTACTAGGAAAATGTTGAAATGGCTCCTGCTAAATGAATACCTCAGCTTTGTTTCATAAGTAAACCATTAAGTTAAGAACTGTGAGTCCACAGAGGTTAGACAAGCTCATCTACCCATTACTGATCAGTGATAGACATGAGTCAAAATGTGGGGTTCTTCAGCATTAGACAAAGGCACTTGGGAACTGCTCACACTGTCATTTTATCGGCTTCATTAAATATAGAGCCTATTATGTGTTTGAAGCTGACCCAGCTGGTGGTTCTTAATGATTGTATTTTATTTGTTAAGTGTCTCCAATGCCCCAAATTTTAATTTCTTGGACAATTCTTTGGAGTAAAGGAAACTGAGGTAAAGAAGGATGGGTCCTCTAGTTGCTCTTCCCTCTTTTCTCCCTCCCTATACCCCTTACTGTTTTTAATTCTTTTGAAAATGACTATACATCAGCCTTTGTAAACCTTGCTCAAATTTAAGTTTATGTGTTCAGGTTGTTTAAGAAAACACATAAAAGTGTAGTAAAATTCTGCCAACAAAAACCATTTCACTAGAAAACTATGCACTTATAGTTGAAGAACGTGCACTGGTCTCTATTTACTATACCAAGAAAAAGGAAAGTCTATGCCCTTCAATTAAAAGAGATTTTAAAAAATTAGTTAAATTTCTTTAATATTCCATATGGAAATAATCATGTCTTGCTGCCCTGTAAAATGACAAGTTACCATAGCTTCAGTATTCTCAAAGCCTAAAATCTTATAAAATACTTACCTTATACAAACACAAATTAACAATTCTTCACTTTAATTCCTCAAAGACAGCTGTTTACAGAAAAGGCATTCCATTCACTGATTAGAGAAGTATCAATATTTGTAGTGCTCTCTAACTTTCTGCAGAAATGCACTGTTTGGCAAATTTGGCCATCTTTTTTCAATTCTGTATATAATCACTTCAGCTCTTTTAGATTAATTTTAATGAGAATTTTATATATTTTTGAGAATTGGTAACCTCTCATCTCTACTAACTTCTATACAGCTGTATTATCAAGGGTAAATATCTATATATTTTAAGTAATATAAAGAGTGTGGTAATATCTATAAATAAGAAAAAAAATCTCATGCGATGTAATTTTCCTTATAATACAGTAGATCCAAATATTCATCCTAAAAATATCAAGATGAAAAATGATAGACACTAAGCTACCTCACTCAAATGTATAGTATTTCTGAAACAATACTTACAAGAGACATTTCATTATTTCTGTTTCTAAAACCTCAAATCTGTGGGAGTTAATTTAGCCATTTATATATATATATATATATTAAAGGCATTCTTGTATCTTTTAATAAAATATTTTAGGTGTGTTATACAATATTTAAATGGTAGTGCCCATCATACTGGCATACTGACACATAGAAGATGGCAGTTACTGTTCTTTGTGCTGGGCGTATATACAGCAATGAGTAACACATCAAATATATCTGCCTTAATGACAGTTTTTAAAATTTTTAATTTGAAAAAAGATACCCAAATATCCATTTATGATCATCATCATCTCAGATTTGGAATTACAATTATTCTGGTTAGGTCATTCGACTTCTCAAAAAATTATAATTGATTGATAAGACATTAAATGATATCTTGATAAGTAACAAGAAAACCAATGTGTAAAGATGATATAAGTACACAGGGGTATTCTGACACATAAAGTCTTGCTCAACAAACCTTTCAGAGGTAAGGGCATGCCATACCCCCACCCCAGATCTGGTAGTATTATCGTATCTATGCTCAGAAACACAAGTACTCTCCAGAGGATGATTCAACTAACTAGCATTTGTTGAGGGCCTATAATACAGCACACACTATGGTGGGCATATTTTTACTAAAGTGAACCAGTATTTATTCAACTCATTTTTACTGAGTGTCTACTTCAGGGCAGGCACTGTGTTAGGCACTGAGAATTCAGAGGGAACCAGTGATTGTCCTGCCATTTCTGCTTCCAATTTATTCAGGGAAGAGAAGACTTGCAGGAGGTGGTGACTTATGAGGTAAGGGTGGTAGGTACTGGGATTCTAGATGAAGGCCCCAGCTTGAGCAGAGGCAAAGAGATAAGAAACAGCATGCTGTGAATAAGAAAATACAAGCAGTAAAGGGAAATGTCAAGAGATTAGGCTGATAGATAGGCAGGGTCCAGTTCTATATTCCATGTTATAGAGCTTAGACTCGATCCTATGGATGAACGGGAAACCACAGAAGTCTTAAACAGGAAAGTGGTGTCTCCATTGAGCAGCCGGCTGAGGGATAGATTTGGAGGTGACAAGGATGAAGACAAGATGACTAGTAGGGTGGTGAAAGGGGCTTGAATCAGGGAAGTGGTGGTAGGGAGGAAAAGAAGAAAATTTTAGGTCATATATTATTATTACCCACTGATTGCTTAGCTGTGAGAAGATTGAGTGGGAAAGAGGAACCACCAATGAATAATGGGATAGGAGGAGGTACATTTAACTGAGTTGGAGAACTCAGAAATAGGAGGAATTTTTTGAGGGGTTGGGATGGGGGTGTGAGGGGATGTGGTGAGGGGGAGGATGAGTTTTGTTTTGAATACGTTGAATTTAAGATGTCAGTGAGCCATTAGGTGAGGAAGTCCAGATAAGAGTCAGAGCAGAGTCTGGTATAGAGATACTGATACATATTTGGGAGACATCAGATAATTGAAACCATGAGAGTCAAGATGAGACCATCTAGATAGAGCAGGGAATGAGAATAGTGGGCTGAGAACAAAACCCTGGAGATCACTAGTATTCAAGGAGCAAGAAAGGAAGAGAAATCCATGAATGAGGCAGTTAAGGAATAACCAGAAAAATATAAGGAGAACCAGGAAGAGTGAAGTGGCCAAGGAATTCCTAGATTTGTTTGGCTGACAAAATGTTTTTTTTTAAATCAGAATTTGAATACCTTTAGGCAAAACATATACCTTCCAGTTCAACTAAGTCCCCATCATTACTCATGCTGCACTATTTTCTGTGACCCGTCTCTCCTCTGAAGGCCAGTGTGTTTATGACCCCTGGAGTAAAAGCCTCTGAGAAAGAGGGAGTCATTATATGCAGCAGAGAGGACCAGAAAGATAGGAAATTGAAGATGCCCATTATTTAGCAACAGGAGGGTCATGGTGATCTTAATGATACCAGTTTGTCTGTGGTCATGGTGGCAGAATCCAGATTACAGAAGGGTGAAGAGGAAATAGATACCGTGAATGTAGCTACTCTTAAGAAATTTGGAGAAAGAAGGAAGAGAGATTAGACAATAGCTAATGGGGAATGTAGGTCTAGGAAGGCTTTTATTTTTAAAGAATTAGAGAGACTGAATATGTTTACAGGCTGAGCCAATAGCGAGGCTGAGTGAGGTAATATTATAGAGAGAGGGGCTGCCTTGGAGGAGGCTGGAAGAGAAGGGTATGGAAAGCATAAGTGGAGGGGTGAGCTTTGAACAAGCAGAGGGACTCCATGATCTCTGAGGGTGGAGGAAGAGAGCACAGGAATTCAAACCTAATTAAGATCCAGTGCAGGTGTTTCAGCAGGAAAGTGACATGATTAAACCGTGTTTTACGAAAATTAGTTTGGCACAAGCATGCAGATGGACTGGGGTGGGGAGAGGTGGCAGACTGTGGCCGCAATTCAAGCAGGAGATGATGGCAACCCAAACTAGAAAGGTGCCAGCAGAAATGGAGAAAATGAATAATCTAATAGACCTTTTAAAAGGCATGATGACATAATTCTGGGACAGACTGGCAAAGGGCAATTCAAGGAGAAGGAAGAGTTAAAAATGACTCAAGGACTTGAAATATTACCCTGGAAGATTGGAATGGCAGTATCAGGGTCAGAAATGGGGCAACTGGAATGCATAGCCAATCTGGAGAGGGAAAATAAATTGGGTTTAAGATATACTGAATTTGAGGTGATGGTTCTCAAATTTTAAACTTTGAAAAGAAACAACATCCTCTAAAGAACAGATGACTGCACGAAGAATGAAAAAAATAAGAATGGGAGAGAATAAGAAATATTTCATTCAGATAGGGCAACTAACACTCCCATGCCAGAAAAAAATTAAAGAGGCTGATACTTTAGACGTCTCAGAATTAGATTAACTATTTCCTAAGGATCTTACTTTACCTGTTGTAAGGAAGGTTTTCCTATCACAGAAAGACCAGTTTCTCATTTAACATCAAACATGCTTTCTAGGTCAGAGAATGTGTACAATACAACTAAGTAATTTTCCAAACTATGTACACTGGTTAGCAATTCAAGTACTGGTTTGCTGCTTTTCAGGTTTTGGCTTCAATTAATACCAGCAGTTACTATGAGCACCATTATTTCACACTCCTTATTCCAGAATTTTTAAGCTGAGAGGGACATTACACCTATCATAAGGGCCTGGGCATGGCAAGTGTCAGTGCTTTGCTTTTAATTGAAAATAGGTTGTTAAGTACTTCACCATGGTTGTGTGAGGAGTAGAATGGAACCACAAATAAGTTTCAGGAAACTTAAATTCTGTTTTCTTGCCTGTTCTTTGTTTTCTGAATTTTAGAAAAAAATGAAGGGGAGGAATGCTGGAATATAAAATTATGGACTGGAATAAAAAGCCTTTTTCTGTTTGATCATATGAAATAATCTGCATGAAAGTAACCTTTGGTACCAGAATCATAATTAATTTGAGTAATAAATTGTTTCCCTAGTGATGAAAGGAATAGAAATAAAACAGCGCAGCGAGCTGGCATCTGAACATTGTAGGCTATCTGCAAAATTCTTGGACCAAGAAAAATTGTGTTAAAATTGCCTAACCAAAAGGCAGGTCTAAAAATCTCCCCACACTCTTCCACAATTTCAAAATCTTCCTTAATACTTTTCATGCAAAGATCACAAAAGTATATTACAATTAAAATACTCAGCATGTTAAAATTAAAAGCTAACATGATGGGGGGAGGTGGTGCATAATATATGATTTCAGATAATATGAACTAAACTGAAAGTCAGAGGGGTAGGTGAGCCATTATCAAAATTACAGGCAGCATGACTTGATAGGAAAAAATAGTCCTATTTTGAAAACTCAGTAAATGATAGCATAATTAAGAGGATGAACATGACACAATATTCAAACTTCCAAGTATTTACTGTCCAAGCATATAAAAATGAGAAAGCACTCTTCAAAGCCCAGAGAACCATTAAATTTTTCTTCTGCTTTGACAACTACTACGCTATGAGGTCCCTCCCCCTTTTTACTTTCTCAAATATGATCCAAGATGTCAATTAAAAACAAACTCTGTATGAGTTTTCAAAAAATCATTCTCAGCTCCTAGGGGACTAATTTCCATAAATATTTAATGTTTGCATATTTAATACTTGGGAATACAAAATCTCCTGCAGGTATGTTAAATTATCTCAGAGCTGAAAGGCTTTAAAAACCATCTACTCCAAACCCCTCACTTTACCAATGGAGGAATCAAGGCCCAGAAATGGTAAGTAACCTGACCAAGGTCACAGGGCCAGTAAGAAGCAAGGCTGGGACTAACATACAAGAGCCCTCACTCTCAATCCATTGCTCTTTCTACGTTTCATAGCTGCTTCTCAACCTGAACCTCTAATTGTGTGATATTTAAGAAACGTCAGAATGAGGAGTGATCAAGACACGGAAAGGATTATTGAATTCATTTACAAAGGGATTAGATAGGAAGAATGGATGGATGAATACGTGGATGGGTGGATATTCTATAATGTTATTCACAAAATATATTATGTTTCTGTTTTGAAGAGTCCAAGCCTAGGTCTCGTCACTTGTTACAGCTATCACCGTGTTCCACCAGACATCAATCTTAGCGGCAAAGAGTCCGCTGGTACATCCTGCAGTTTAAAGACTGTCCATCACCAGCATATACAGAAGCAAGGAGACTCACCCCTACTCCAATCCCTCTGGCTCCCAACCCCCTAACTTCCCTGTCCTATACTCACTTTTTACCCGGTGTTGGTGCATCACATTTGCTTTCTCCTTACTTCCTTTACACCTGTCTCCCTCAGTTTCTCCATTTAGACCAGGTGTCTTTTCCTAACTATATGCCTCAGTCAGCCCTCCCCCACTCCACAGGCCCCTCGACTGCCTTATTCCTCTGTCGCCAAATCTCAGCCTTTTCAAACCCCATGGCTCCCTCTCGCTTACACAGTGATGTGGCCGGCGCCCCGCACCAATACAGGGTCGGGGGCATATCTCCGCAGATGCTCCTCGCTCACTACCCGAGGCGGGGGCGGCGTCTCCTCCACCTGCTCCTCTTCTTCTTCCTCCTCCTCCTCTTCTTCTTCCTCCTCCTCCTCATCTTCCTCGTCATCGTCGGGCCCCGATACCGACGACGACGACGACGGCGACGACGACGACGTTGCCGCTTCTTCTTCCTCCTCCTCCTCCAGTTCCGAGATCGTGTCGAACTCCGCCATGTTGGGCAGCAGGATGCTCATCACGTGACCTCTCGATCACCGCCGCCCTCACGCAGAAGAGTTTGAACCTGCTGAGGTGCTGGAAGAGGAGGGGGAACGAAATGCAGAGAAAGAGGAGGGGGGTAGGGACAGGATTTAAGGAGATGCGCCTGCGTGGTGGGGTAGACGGGGTGGGGGGGTTGGGGGGCGGAGGGTGTTGGAGGCGGGGGCATGAGGGAGAGAGGAGCAAAATCAGTGTACGCTTGCGCGGCTCCAAGGGAAGGGGGGCGTTAGAGGTGAACTACTGGGAATTGTCGAGGTACGGTATGCGGGTGCTGCTCTTAATACTGCTGTTTGGGCTTCTGCTGCTTGTTTCCCGGGGACGTATCTTCTGGTTTTATTTCCTATTAATTAATAATAGGTATTATTACCCCCCTTCCCTCCAGTGCAGGGAAAGGATATTCTCTAAAAGTGAGGTTAGAACTTTGCCCCATATATCTTAAGGTATACACCAATCCCTTACGTTTGTTCAGCATTACAGTTTAAAAGACTTTTACAGCAGAACTTTGCCACACCCTGGGAGGCATTTTTATTAACATGTTACTGAAGAGGAAACTTTCTATTACTTCTACTATGCAGTACTTATGGAGGACTTACTAAGTGTCAGGGACTGTGCTAAGTGCTCTATGTGCATATCTCATTTAATACTTCACAACCCTATGAGATATGTACCATGATGATCTCATTTTACCGGTGGGAAACCTAGATGCAGAAGGGGTAACTTGCTCAAGGTCATGGAGTTACTAAATGGCAGACCTGGTTTTAAACTTGGGGGTCTTTTCTGATTCCAGAAGCCCAGCGCTCTTAACCAAAGGGCTATACTGCCTGAAGTTGTTTGGAAGGGCTTCGTAGAGTGGTGCCTTTTGGGCATCTTGAAAGATGTTTGAATTTTGCAGTTTTCGTGGGTGGGGGTGTGAAAGTCCATAGTCAAAATGGAAAGAGGCCCCTGACACTTAGATCTCAAAAGGACGAAACAGTTAAGAGAAGTGCTATGCTTGGAGAAACTCACAAGTATAGTCAAATCTGCTTATCTGTTTTCCTGCATATACAGTGGGCTGAAAAGGTATATATGATTCCAAAGGTAATTTGTTTTGCTGAACTATGGGAGAATTTGGAATTGGGCAAGCTGAGAAAAACATAATTTGTCAGCAACGCAAGAGACAACATGATTTTTAAATGATACTTTAGTAACCATCAAGGATAGTAAAGCTAGGAGTGAATGAAGAAGAAAGCACACCATGTAACTTTCTGTCTGATGTGCTAAGCAGGGCATGGAGGTAATTCTCCCATAGGAGGCAAAAGGTCACAGGTTTAACCATTTGAGGGGGGGAAAAAAATTTCAACCTTAAAACAGCTGAAAAGAATTGCAACTTTTAAAAGACAGCTTCCTTCCTCCCTCCTCCCTCCCTCCCTCCCTCCCTCCCTCCCTCCTTCCTTCCTTCCTTCTCTCCTTCCTTCCTTCCTTCCTATTTAGATATCTATTTATTTAAACATATGATTCAGTGATTTTAGTGAATTTACAGTGTTGTGCAGCTATCACCACAAACTAATTTTGGAACATTTCTGTCACATTCAAAAGAAATCACTATCTCATTTTCAGTTATTCACCGCTCTTTACCCATAGCCCCAGGAAATAATTAATCTACTTTCTGTCTCTAAGATTTCTGGGCATTTCAAATAAATCAGATTGTACAACATGTGCTCTTTTGTGTCTAGCTTCTTTCGCTTTTTGAGGTTCAGCCATGTTGTGTCTTGTATGAGTACTTCGTTCCTTTTAATTGATGAATAGCATGCCATTGTAAGGATACATCACATTTTGTTTATCCATTCACCATATTATGACATTTGGGTTGCTTCTACTTTTTAGATATTATGAAAATGCTGCTATGAAAATTCACATACAAGTCCTTGTGTGAACATATGTTTTAATTTCTCTAGGTTGGGTACCTATGAGTGGAATTGCTGAGACATATGGTAAGACTGTGTTGAATTTAAGAGAACTGCCAAACTGTTTTCCAAAGTTTCTCAATCAGTTTACATTCCCACCAGCAATGTATGAGTCCATTTTCTCCATATCCTCTCCAGCATTTGTTATTGTCTATCTTTTTGATTATAGCTATTCTTGTGGGTATGAAGTGCTTTTACATTGTAGTTTTACTTTGCATTTCCCTAATGACTAATGATGTTGAGCATCTTTGCATGTGCTTGTTGTCCATGTGCTTGTATACCTTCTTTGATAAAATGTCTATTTCACATCTTTTGCTCCATTTTAAAAATTAAGCTTTATTTTAAGATAATTGGAGATTCATGTATAGTTGTAAAAAATAATACAGAGAAGTCCTTTACTCAGTATCCCTGAATGATAACATCTTCCATAACTATAGTACACTATCACAACCATGAAAATGACATTGATACAATCCACCCATCTTACTCAGTTTTCCAGTCATACATGTACTCATTTGTGTATGTGTATTTAGTTCTATACAGTTTTATCACAGATGTAGGATTGTATAACCACCATAGTCAAGATAGAGAAGAGTTACATCACCACAAGGATCCCTCTTGTTATCCTTTCATTACCACCCCCCCCACAACCATTAAATTGTCTACCACCTATAATTGTTATAATTTCAAGAATATTATGTAAATTGTATCATACAGTATGTAACCTTTGGGGATTGGCCTTTTTCACTCAGTATACTTCCGAGAATCATCTAGGTTATTGGGTGTATCAATGGTTCTTTCCTTTTTATCACTGTATAATATTACACAGTACAGATGTACCACAGTTTGTTTAGCTATTCACCTACTGAAAGACATCTGGTTTTTGCCCCAGATTTTAACTGTTATAAGTAAAATTACTATGAACATTTGTGTATGGCTTTTTGCCCTTTTAAGAATTTGGTTATTTGTTTACTTATTATTGAGTTATAAGGTGCCTTTTCTATATTCCAGATAAAAGTTATTTATCAGATATATGGTATACAGATATTTTCTCCCAGTCTGTGGCTTGCCTTTTCATGTTGTTAATGGTGTCTTTTGAACTGAAAAAGTTTTCAATCTGGATGAAATACAATTAATCAATTTTTCTTTTATCACTTGTGCCTTTGATGATATATCTAAGAAATTTTTGTCTAACATAATGTCAAAAAGTTGCTCTTTGTTTACTTCTAAAAGTTTTTTTAAATGTCTGTTATCCATTTTGAGTTCATTTTTGTGTATGGTATGTAGTAAGTGTTTAAATTCATATTTTTGCATGTGGCTATTGAATTGTCCCAGAACCATTTGCTGAAGACTATCTTTTTTCTGTTGAATTACCTTGATACCTTTGTTGAAAATGAATTAGCCATAAATGTATGGGTTTATTCCTGGACGCTTAATTCTATTCAGTTGATCTATATGCCTGTCTTTATGCCAGTACCACACCATCTTGAATACTATAGTTTTGTAGTAAGTTTTAAAATTGGAGCATGTAAGTCCACCACATTTGCTCTTTTTCAATACTATTTTGCCCCCTCCCCCGAGTCATTCACATTTCTACAAAAATTTTAGGATAGTCTCATCAATTTCTTCTAGAAAAACCAGCTGGAATTTTGATAGGAATCACATTGAATCTGTATATGAATTTGGGAATATTGCCAACTTAACAATATTAACTCTTCTGATCCATGAACATACCTCTTCATTTATTTAGATCCTTAATTTCCTTCAATAATGTTTTGTAACTTTCAGTGTAAAAAATTTGTAATTCTTTTGTTAAATTTATTGCTAAATGATTTTGTTCTTTTTGATACTATTGTGAATGGAATTGTTAATTGATTAGTTTATGGTAATACAATTTATTTCTGTATATTGATGTGACCTTACTGAACACATTCACTAGTTCTAATAGATGTGTGTGTGTATCTGTGTGTGTGTGAAAACCTTAGGATTTCTACATATAAATTCATGTAATCTGTAAATAAGCATAGTTTTACCTGTTCCTTTTCTTTTCCTTCCCTTTCTTTCTTCTCTCCTTCTTCTTCTCTTCCTCCTCCTCCTTCTCTCTCTCCTCCCTCCCTTCCTTCCTCCCTCCCCCCCCTTTCCTGCCTGATTACATGGCCTTGAATTTACAGTACAATATTGAACAGAAGGGTTGAGAGCAGAATTCTTTGACTTGTTCCCAATCTCAGGAAAAAATGATTCAGTCTTTCACCATTAAGTATGATGTTAGCTGTAGTTTTTTTTTTCTTTTGTAAATGTCCTTATTTAGGTTGAGCAAGTTTCCTTCTATTCCTAGATTGTTGAGTTTTGGTTTTTTTTTAAATCAGGAATGGGTCTTTGGTTTTTGTCAAATGTCATGTCAATTGAAATGATCATGGGGTTTTTGTTCATTATTCTCTTATATGTTTTATTACATAATATGATTTTCAGTTCATTTTTTTTTTGCCATGTCTTGTGTCATGTGGAATCTTAGTTCCCTGACCAGGGATTGAACCCGTGCTCCCTGCAGTGGAAGCGCAGAGTCCTAACCACTGGACCAACAGGGAATTCCCTGATTTTCAGTTCTTAAACCAACCTTCCATTCCTGGGATAATTCCCCTTGGTCTTAGTGTATAATCACTTATATAAGTGGGTGGATTCAGTTTCTTAATATTTAAGGTTTTGCATTTATATTCATGAGGGATATTGGTCTCTATTTCTTTCCTTGTGATATTGGTTTGGATTTAGTATTATGGTAATAGCCTCTTAGAATCATTTGGGGATTTTTCCCTTTTCCTCTATTTTCTGGGAGAATTTGTGAAGAATTTTTATTTTTCTTCTTTAAATGTTTGAAGGAATTCACCAGGCCTAGGCTTTTTTTTTATGGGTAGTTTTTAATTACTAATTCAATCTCTTTGTTACAGATCTATTCAGATTTTATATTTCTGCTTAAGTCAGTTTCAGTACTTTTTGTCTTTCTAGGAATTTATCCATTTCATATAAGTTGTCTACTTTGTTGGCCTAAAATTTTCCAGAGCATTCTATTGTAATCCTTTTAATTTCTGTAAGATTAGTAGTGATATCTCCTCATTCATTATGACTTTAGTAATTTATATGTTCCCTCTCATTTTTCTTGGTCAGTCTAGCTACAGGTTTTTCAATTTTGTTTATCTTTTCACAGAACCAACTGTTGATTTCACTGATTTTAAACTATTTTTTTCTATTATCCATTCCATTGATTTGTGTAGTAATTTTTATTATTTCCTTCTGATTTCTTTGGGTTTAATTTGCTCTTTTCTTCTAATTTATTAAGACAGAAACATAGATGATTGATTTGAGATCCTTCATGTACATTACAGATATTTACTCCTACAAATTTCCTTCTAGGGACTGCTTTAGCTGTATCTGAGAAATTTTTCTGTGTTGTGTTTTTGTTTGCATCCAGCTCAAAATATTTTCTACTTTCCCTGGTGATTTTTATTTGACCCATTTGTTATTATGAAGTGTTTCACTTCCATATATTTGAGGATTTCCAACATTTTTGTCTGTTGTTGATTTCTAATTTAATTCCAGTGTTGTTTGAGAACACAAATTGTGTGATATCAGTCCTTTTAAATTTACTGAGACTTGTTTCATGGCCTATCATATCATTTATTTTTGAGAAAGTTCCATGTATATTATGCTCTTTTTGAATGGATTGTTCTAAAAATGTCACTTAGGTCTACATTATAGTGCTGTTCATGTCTTCTATATCCTCCTTGATTTTCTGTCTCATTTTGCTGTTCATTACTTAGAGGTGGGTCACTGAAGTTTCCAAATATTATTGTTAAATTTTCCACTTCTTATTCATTTTTGTTAGGTTTTGCTTCATGTAGTATGGGGCTCCTCTGTTAGGTGTAACTATGTTTACATACTCTATTTTAAATTGATCCTTAATAATTATATAATATCCCTTTATATCTCAGGTAAAAATGTTAGTTTAGTTTTTGTATTGATATAGAAATTCCAACTCTCTTATTGTTACTGTTTGCATCATATTTTTTCCATTCTTTTATATTTTTAATTAACATTTTTATTGAGATATCATTGACATAAAACATTGTGTAAGTTTAAGGTGTACAACATATTGACTTCATAAATTTATATTGCAATAATGTTGCCATTGTAACATTAGGTAACACCTCTGTCATGCCACATAATTATCATTTCTTCTAGGGGTGGGAACAATTAAGATGTACTCTCTTAGTAAGTTTAATGTTTATAATACAGTTTTGTTGTCTGTAATCACTGTACTGTATATTAGATCTCCAAGATTTACTTATTTACTACTTTCAAGTATGTACACTTAAACAACATCTCTCCAATTCCGACTCCCCAGCCCCTGGTAATCACTATTACACTCTCTATTCTTTTAAGTTCAGTTGGTTTTTTTTTTTTTTTTTTAGATTCCGCATATAAGAGATATCATACAGTATTTGTTTTTCTCTGTTTGACTGATCTCAGCAAAATGTATTCAAGGTCCATCTGTGTTGTTGCAAAAGGCAGAATTTCCTTTTTTCTCAAAGCTGAATAGTATTTGTATATGTACACCAAATCTTCTTTATCCATTCAATCATTGATGGACACTTAGGTTGTTTCCATATCTTGGCTATTTCGAATAATGCTACAAAAAACCTGGGAGTGCATATATCTTTTCAATAACTTGTTTTCATTTCCTTTGAATATATACCCAGAAGTGGGCTTGCTGGATCATATGGTAGTACTAGTTTTAATTTTTTTTCAGAACCTCCATACTGTTCTCCATAGTGGCTGAACCAGTTTACAATCCTACCAACAGTGTACAAGGGTTCCCTTTTCTCCACATCCTCACCAACACTGGTTATCTCTTGCCTTCTTGATGACTGCCATTCTTACAGGTGAGAGGTGATATCTCATTGTGGCTTTGATTTGTATTTCCCTGATCAATAGTAATGTTGAGTACCTTTTCATGTACTTCTTGGCCTGTTGGACATGCCTGTTGGATTCTTTAGAAGAATTTCTATGTAGTTCCTCTGCCCATTTTTAATTAGATTGAGTTGTATGAGTTCTTTATAAATTTTGGATATTAACCCCTTATTCAATACATGTTTGCAAATATTTTTTCTTATTCCGTATTTTTAATTTTGTTGATTCTTTTATGTGGTGCAAAGTTTTAAAGTTTTTTTTTTCTCAGCATATTATGCTTTATTATTTCAAGAAAGGTAAAAATGCAAGTGAAACACAAAAAAAGATTTGTGCAGTGTATGGAGAAGGTGCTGTGACTGATCAAACACATCAAAAGTGGTTTGTGGGGACTTCCCTGGTGGCGCAGTGGTTAAGAATCCACCTGCCAATGCAGGGAACATGGGTTTGAGCCCTGGTACGGGAGGATCCCACATGCTGCAGAGCAACTAAGCCCGTGCACCACAACTACTAAGCCTGCGCTAGAGCCCATGAGCCACAACTACTAAGCCCACGTGCCACAACTACTGAAGCTCGCATGCCTAGAGCCCGTACTCCGAAACAAGAGAAGCCACTGCAATGAGAAGCCCACGCACCGCAATGAAGAGTAGCTCCCGCTCGACACAGAGGAAGCCTGCACACAGCAATGAAGAGCCAACACAGCCAAAAATTAATTAATTAATTTTTTAAAAAGTTTGCAAAGTTTCGTGCTGGAGATTTCTCCCTGGATGATGGTCAGATAGACCAGTTGAAGTTGACAGTGATCAAATCGAGACATTAACTGAAAACAATCAACATTATACCACGGGGGAGATAGCCAACATACTCAAATATCCAAATCAAGCACTGAAAATCATTTGCACCACCTTGGTTATGTTCATTACTTTGATGTTTGGTTTCCACATAAGTCAAACGAAAAAACCCTCTTGACCATATTTCCACATGCAATTCTCTACTGAAACGTAATGAAAACATTCCGTTTTTAAAACAAATTGTGACGGGCGATGAAAAGTGGATACTGTACAATAATGTGGAATGGAAGAGATCATAGGGCAAGTGAAATGAACCACCAACAACCACACTAAAGTCTGGTCTTCATCCAAAGAAGATAATCTGTATATGGTGGGATTGAAAGGGAGTCCTAAAGTTTTTAAGTTTGATGTACTCACACTTGTTGATTTTTTTCTTTTGTTGTTTGTTCTTTTGGTATCAAATCTAAAAAATCATTGACAACAGCAATGTTGAAGAGATTCTTCCCTAAGTTTTCATTAAAAAAATTTATTAAGTTATACCTGATGTACAATATTATATAAATTTCCACTGTACAGCATGGTGATTCACAATATTTAAAGGTTATACTCCATTTATAGTTATTATAAAATATAAAATATACTGTATTCCCTATGCTGTACAAAATATCCTTGTAGCTTATTTATTTAATACATAGTAGTTTGCAACTCTTAATTCAGTACCCTTATCTTCTCCCCCCCTTCCCTTTCCCCACTGGTAACCATTAATTGTTCCTTATATCTGTGAGTCTGTTTTTTTCTTATTATATTCACTAGTTTGTTTTATTTTTTAGATTCCACATATAAGTGATATCATACAGTATTTGTCTTTCTCTGTCTGACTTATTTCACTTAGCATAATACCCTTCAAGTCCATCCATGTTGTTGCAAATGGCAAAATTTCATTCTTTTTTTAATGGCTGAGCAGTATTCCATTGTGTGTATATATATATATATATATATATATATATATACACATATATATCACATCTTCTTTATCTGTTCATCTGTTGATGAATATTAATGTTTCTTCCGTATCTTTGCTATTGTAAATAATGCTGCTGTGAATATTGGGAAACATGTATGTGTTTGAATTAGTGTTTTTGTTTTTTTAGATATATATACCCAGGAGGGGAATTGCTGGGTCATATGGCAGTACTACTTTTAGCCTTTGAGAAACCACCATACTGTTTTCCACAGTGACTGCACCAACTTACATTCTTACCAATAGTGTATGGGGGTTCCCTTTTCTCTACATCCTCACCAACATTTGTTATCTGTGTTCTTTTGGATGATAGCCATTCTGACAGGTGTGAGGTGATATCTCATTGTGTGGTTTTTTTTTGGGGGGGAAATTATTTTATTTTTTTAACATCTTTATTGGAGTATAATTGCTTTACAATGGTGTGTGAGTTACTGCTTTACAACAAAGTGAATCAGTTATACATATACATATGTTCCCATATCTCTTCCCTCTTGTGTCTCCCTCCCTCCCACCCTCCCTATCCCACCCTTCTAGGTGGTCACAAACCACTTAGCTGATCTCCCTGTGCCATGCGGCTGCTTCCCACTAGCTATCCACCCTACGTTTGGTAGTGTATATATGTCCATGCCACTCTCTCTCTTCGTCACAGCTTACCATTCCGCCTCCCCATATCCTCAAGGCCATTGTCTAGAAGGTCTGTGTCTTTATTCCCATCCTACCCCTAGGCTCTTCATGACATTTTTTTTCTTAGATTCCATATATATGTGTTAGCATACGGTATTTGTTTTTCTCCATCTGACTTAGTTCACTCTATGACAGACTCCAGGTCCATCCACCTCACTACAAGTGACTCAGTTTCGTTTCTTTTTATGGCTGAGTCATATTCCATTGTATATATGTGCCACATCTTTTGTTGTGCAAAAGCTTTTAAGTTTCATTAGGTCCCATTTGTTTATTTTTGTTTTTATTTCCATTTCTCTAGGAGGTGGGTCAAAAAGGATCTTGCTGTGATTTATGTCATAGAGTGTTCTGCCTAGGTTTTCCTGTAAGAGTTTGATAGTGTCTGCCCTTACATTTAGGTCTTTAACCCAATATGAGTTTTTTTTGTGTATGGTGTTAGGGAGTGTTCTAATTTCATACTTTTACATGTACCAGTCCAGTTTTCCCAGCACCACTTATTGAAGAGGCTGTCTTTTCTTCACTGTATATTCTTGCCTCCTTTATCAAAGATAAGGTGACCATATGTGTGTGGGTTTATCTCTGGGCTTTCTATCCTGTCCCATTGATCTATATTTCTGTTCTTGTTCCAGTACCATACTGTATTGATTACTGTAGCTTTGTAGTATACTCTGAACTCAGGGCTCCTGATTCCTCCAGCTCCATTTTCATTCTCAACATTGCTTTGGCTATTCGAGGGCTTTGGTGTTTCCATACAAATTGTGAAATTTTTTGTTCTAGTTTGGTAAAAAATGCCAGTGGTAGTTTGATAGGGATTGCATTGAATCTGTAGGTTGCTTTGGGTAGTAGAGTCATTTTCACAATGTTGATTCTTCCAATCCAAGAACATGGTATATCTCTCTATCTATTTGTATCATCTTTAATTTCTTTCATCAGTGTCTTATAATTTTCTGCATACAGGTCTTTTGTCTCCTTAGGTAAGTTTATTCCTAGATATTTTATTCTTTTTGTTGCAGTGGTAAATGGGAG
>NC_041234.1:50713805-50716631 GCF_002837175.3 Physeter macrocephalus | reverse complement strand
TTTCTGGAGGGTTTTTATCATAAATTGGTGTTGAATTTTGTCAAAAGCTTTCTCTGCATCTATTGAGATGATCACATGGTTTTTCTTCTTCAGTTTGTTGATATGGTGTGTCACGTTGATTGATTTGCGTATATTGAAGAATCCTTGCATTCCTGGAATAAACCCCACTTGATCATGGTGTATGATCCTTTTAATGTGCTGTTGGATTCTGTTTGCTAGTATTTTGTTGAGGATTTTTGCATCTGTGTTCATCAGTGATATTGGCCTGTAGTTTTCTTTCTTTGTGACATCTTTGTCTGGTTTTGGTATTAGGGTTGTGGTGCCCTAATAGGATGAATTTGGGAGTTTTCCCTACTCTTCAGGTTTTGGAATAGTTTGAGAAGGATAGGTATTCTTTATGTGTTCAATAGAATTTGCATGTAATGCCATCCAGTCTTGGAATTTTGTTTGCTGGGTGTGTTTTCATTAAAAATTCAGTTTCACTTCTAGTGATTAGTTTGTTGAAATTGTTTCCTCTTGATTCAGTCTGAGCTGGCTGTATTTTTCTAGAAATTTGTCCATTTCTTTTAGGTTGTCCAATTTGTTTGCATATAACTTTATTCTTGCATATACAGTATATGCATATACAGTTTTCTCTTATGTTTATTTTGTATCTTTGTGATACCAGGTGGTATTTCTCCTCTTTCTTTTCTTATTTTGTTTATTTTGGATCCTCTCAGTTTTCTTCTTCATGAGCCTGGCTAAAGGTTTATCAGTTTTGTTCATCTTCTTAATGCACAGCTCTTGGTTTCCTTGATCTTTTCTATTGTTTTTTTAAATCTCTATTTTATTTATTTCCTCTCCAACGTTTTTTGTTTCCTTCCTTCTGCTAGTTTGGGCATTGTTTATTCTTCTTTTTCTGATTCTTTTAGGTGGTAAGTTAGGTTGTTTACTTGAGATATTTCTTGTTTCTTGAGGTAGGCCTGTATCACTGTGAACGTCCATCTAGGAAATGCTTTTGCTGCATCCCATAGATTTTGGAAAGTTGTGTTTCTATTTTCATTTGTCTCTAGGTATTTTCTGAATTCCTCTTTGATTTCATGATTGTCCCATTGATTTTTCAGTAGTATGTTGTTTAGTCTTCATGTGTTTGTTCTTTTCCCATTTTTCTTTCTGTAGTTGATTTCCTGTTTCATGTCACTGTGGTCAGAAAGAATGCTTGACATAATTTTTATCCTCTTAAATTTGTTGTGGCTTGTTTTGTGGTCTAGTATGGGATCTATCCTGGAGAAAGTTCCATGTGTATTTGAAAAGAATGTGTATTCTTCTATTTTTGGATATAATCTCTTGGAGATGTCTATTTGTCCACCTGGTCTATTGTGTCATTTAAGACCGTGATTGCTTTCTTGACTTTCTGTCAGTGTGATCTGTCCATTGATGTAAGTGGGGTGTTAAAGTCCCCTACTATTATTTTAGTTATATCTACTTGATTTAAACTGATAGTCATTTAAGTTCAAACACACTCCAAAAGGTCTACATTTTTACTCCCTTCCCCCACATTTTTGTTTTTGATGTCATATTTTATATCTTTCTGCTTATAATTTTACTATTTATTGTATTGGGTTGGCCAAAAAGTTCATTTGGTTTTAAGTAAAAATAAAAGACACATTTTTCATTTTCACTAAGAACTTTATTGAACAATGTATTCACTAACCAAATGAACTTTTTGGCCAACCCAATCATTTTAGTTGCCTTTACAATTTTTTTTGTCTTTTAATCTATGTGCTTATTTAAGTGATTTTCATTTCTTACTATATTTGCTTTTCCTACTGGGATTTTCTCTTTGCTGTAGTTTCTCACTTCTTTTTCATTTAGACAAGACCCTTCAACATGTATTTTAGGGTAGATTTAGTACTGATGAATTCTTTTAGTTTTTGCTTGTCTAGTTTCTTTCTCTTTCCTATTCTAAATGATAATCTTGCTGGGTAAATTATCCTTGATTGCTGATTTTCCCCTTTCAGCACTTTGAATAAATCATTCCACTCTCTTCTGACCTGCAAACTTTGTGCAGAGAAATCAACTGATAGCATTATGGGGGCTCCCTTGTATATGACTCTTTGTTTTTCTCTTTCTGCCTTTAGAATTTTCTATTTATTTATTTATTTTTAACTTTTGCTGTTTTGATTATATGTCTTGGTGTGTGTGGGTCTGTTTGTGTTCTTCTTGCTTGGGACCCTCTGTGCTACCTGTACCTGGAGATCTATTTACTTCTTTAGGTTTGGGATGTTTTCTGCCATAATTTCTTCAAATACATTTTCAATCCCCTTCTCTCTCTCTTCTCCCTCTGTAACCCCTATAATGTGACTGTTGTTGCGTTTAATGTTGTCCCAGAGGTCTCTTAGGCTGTCTTCATTTCTTTTCTTTCTCTTTTCTTTATTCTGTTCCATGGCAGTGAATTCCACCATTCTGTCTTCCAGGTCACTTATCCGTTTTCTGACTCAGTTATTCTGCTATTGATTCCTTCTAGTGTTTTTCTGTTTTTTGGTTTTTTTTGTGTGGTACGCGGGCCTCTCACTGTTGTGGCCTCTCCCGTTGCAGAGCACAGGCTCAGAATGCACAGGCTCAGCGGCCATGGCTCACAGGCCCAGCCGCTCCGTGGCATGTGGGATCTTCCCGGACCGGGGCACGAACCCGTGTCCCCTATATCGGCAGGCGGACTCTCAACCATTGCACCACCAGGGAAGCCCTCTTCTAGTGTATTTTTCATTTCAGTTATTGTATTGTTCATCTTGTTTGTTTGTTCTTTAATTCTTCTAGGTCTTTGTTAAACATTTCTTGCATCTTCTC
>NC_041234.1:50707739-50713696 GCF_002837175.3 Physeter macrocephalus | reverse complement strand
TATAATTTTACTATTTATTGTATTGGGTTGGCCAAAAAGTTCATTTGGTTTTAAGTAAAAATAAAAGACACATTTTTCATTTTCACTAAGAACTTTATTGAACAATGTATTCACTAACCAAATGAACTTTTTGGCCAACCCAATCATTTTAGTTGCCTTTACAATTTTTTTTGTCTTTTAATCTATGTGCTGTCTTATTTAAGTGATTTTCATTTCTTACTATATTTGCTTTTCCTACTGGGATTTTCTCTTTGCTGTAGTTTCTCACTTCTTTTTCATTTAGACAAGACCCTTCAACATGTATTTTAGGGTAGATTTAGTACTGATGAATTCTTTTAGTTTTTGCTTGTCTAGTTTCTTTCTCTTTCCTATTCTAAATGATAATCTTGCTGGGTAAATTATCCTTGATTGCTGATTTTCCCCTTTCAGCACTTTGAATAAATCATTCCACTCTCTTCTGACCTGCAAACTTTGTGCAGAGAAATCAACTGATAGCATTATGGGGGCTCCCTTGTATATGACTCTTTGTTTTTCTCTTTCTGCCTTTAGAATTTTCTATTTATTTATTTATTTTTAACTTTTGCTGTTTTGATTATATGTCTTGGTGTGTGTGGGTCTGTTTGTGTTCTTCTTGCTTGGGACCCTCTGTGCTACCTGTACCTGGAGATCTATTTACTTCTTTAGGTTTGGGATGTTTTCTGCCATAATTTCTTCAAATACATTTTCAATCCCCTTCTCTCTCTCTTCTCCCTCTGTAACCCCTATAATGTGACTGTTGACATGTTTAATGTTATCCCGTAGATCTTTATGTTACTTTCCTTTTTTTCCATTTGTCTTTCTGTCTGTTGTTTGGATTGGGTGATTTCCATTATTCTATCTTCCATATCACTTATGCGTTCTTCTGGGTCATTTACTCTGCTATTTATTGCTTTTAGTGTGTTTTTAAAATCTCAGATATTGAATTATCTATTTTTGATTGAGTCTTCTTTATATTTTCTAGTTCCTTATAAAATTGATCTGTGTTTAGATCAATTCTTTTCCCTATTTTAGTTCGCATTTTTATTACCAATGTTTTGAATTCTTTATTTGGTAGATAAACCTTTCCCAAGTTCTGGATGCCCTAGATCCAGTGCCAAGTTGTGGCATGGGGTGAGCAGTGCTGGGGCGTTTGCTCAGTTCAGGTTGGGCTGCATGTCTAGGTGGCAGCCAGTGAGTCACACCTCTCTCTGCCCTGGCTGGGGGCAAGCCAATACTCTTGCATTCATCATGAGTTCAGTGTAGGCTTCTCCATCCCTTCTGTCCGTTTCAGTGGTTCTCCAAGTAGCTAAGGGGCTTGTCTCTTATGTGTAAGACCCCAGGACTGGGATGCCCAGACTGTGGCTTGATCTGCTTACTCCCTTGGGAGAGTGTCCACCCTTCTGATATCCCTTTTCCTCTGAGTCCCCTACCTGGGGCACAGGTCCCAACCCAATCGCTCTTCTTCTCTTCCTACCTGATTACGTGTGTATCTTTCTTACAACCTTGGTTGCACAGGAGTCCTTCTGCCAGTTTCCAGTTAGTTTTCCGTGAGTGTTGTTCCACATGTATACATATTTTTGATGTGTTCATGGGTGAATGTGAGCTCCATGTCCTCTTACTCCACCATCTTGATCTCCCCAGTCTAAAAACCTATTCTGATGTAGAGTTGCAATTTTCTGACTCTGTATACTTATCACCTTACTACAAGTTTTCTGTACTTTTGCCTTTTAATCTCTGGTAGAATAGTTCCTTTCAACATTTCTTGTAAGGCAGGTCTAGTGTTGATGAACTCTCACCTTTTGTTGTTCTGGGAATGCCTTTATTTCTCCTTCATATCTCAATGATGACTTTTCCGAATAGAGTATTCTTGGCTGACACGTTTTATCTTTCAGTATTTTGAGAATGTCCTTCCACTCCCTCCTGGCCTGTAAAATTTCTGGTCAGAAATCTGCTAATAGCCTAAAAGGGGTTCCTTTGTAGGTTCCCATCTTTTTTCTCTGGCTGCTTTTAAAATTCTTTCTTTGTTGTGGATTTTGACAGTTTTAATATAATGTGTCTTTGGGAATATCTTTATGTGTTGAGTCAATTAGATGTTTTCTTAGCTTCTTGGACTTGTATATTCATTTCCTTTCCCAGGTTTGGGAAGTTCTCAGCTATTATTTCTTTAAATAAACTCTCTGCTCCCTTCTTCTCTTCTTATTCTAGGATACCCATTACCATAATGTTACCCTTCCTCAAAGGGTAGTTCTCATAACATTTCATTTTTCAAAAAGGTCTTAATTCTCTTTCCTCTTCTACCTGTTATCATTTCAAGATTTGTAACTTCAAGCTCACTAATGCTCTCTTCTTTATGGTATGCTCTATTTCCAATGCTTTCTAATGCATTCTTCTTCTCAATTATTGTGTTACTCAGCTCCATAATATCTGTGTGTTTCTATTCCAACATTTCAATCTCTTTGGTAGGACATTAATTCTGTTCATTAATTTTATTCCTGAGATCATCAAATTACCTTTCTGAATTTTCTTATATCTTGTTGAGTCTCTTCATGACAGCTATTTTAAATTCTCTATCAGTTAGATCACAGTATTCCACGACTTTATCTTTTGTTTCTGGAGAATTGTCATTTTCTTTTTGTGATAACTCTTACTGTGGTTCTTCATGGTGCTGATGAGTTAGTTGTTCCTTAGCCTGACATTTGAAGTATCAAACACCTTTCTTCATTATGTAAAGCTTTTATTTATTTATGTGAAAACTTGATTCTAATAATTTATCAGGTTAGAAATTAAAGACCTTTCTTTTGTTTTCCAGTAGGTGGCAATATAGTACAAGTTTTTGGTTTCTCTTAACCTGCGCTGCCTCTGATTATATTTAATAGTGGGCATTTTCTACCCTGTCAGAGGTGTTGCCAAGTATCCTTGTTATTGCTGCTCGTGCCTCCAGGGTTATTGGTTCCTCGCTGTTGCTGGCGTTGCTGGTGTCGTTGCCTGAGGCCATGTGATGACAGGCAGTTCCACTGCTTTCAGTATCTCCTGAGTCACAGACTCCACCATTGCGGGGGGCAACCAGGGTCACAGGTGCCTCTAACCATGTTGGGTGTTGTTGGATTCACAGGTGCCACCTGTGAAGGGCAGAGGGCCAGAATCATGGTCACCTCCCTGCCTGAAGAGATGGGGTTACAGGGCCTGCTGCTACTGCTGCCTAGTTACTTGTGGATTTGAGTACTGGAGTCATGTGCTCTGCCTCCCCTGTTTCTATGGGGTTCTCTGGGGCTGCCGTGGCTAAGGGCCAGGATCTCAGGGACCACCTCTACTGTTCCTTCATTTCTGTCTCCTCTATGTATTCTAGTCCATCCACCTTTAGACATACAGATGTGTGGAACTCTTTGGCATCCTGTTGTGTTGGTGGGCAGAGGCACCTTTGTTGAGTTGTGAATATTTTACTGGTTGTATATTGGAAGGTGGAGACAAAGAGAGCATCTCACTCTGCCACCATGCTGTTTTCACAGCCTGTTTAATGCATTTCTTATCCATTTTCCCCTGTTTATCTGCTTTCTCTACTTTAATTGAGCATTTTTATTTTTCCATTTTATCTCTTTTATTTATTATTTATATCTCTTTGTAAAAATGTTTTAGTGTTCTACCTTGGGTTTACAATATGCATTTGAAATAATCTAAGTACACCTTTGAATAATATTGCACTGCTTCATGTGTAGTGTGAAGACATTTTAAGAATATATTTCCAGTTCCTCCTTCTCTCCCTTGTATGATTGTTGTCATATATTTCACTTTACATAAGCTATAAGTATCTAATACATTGTTAATATTTTTGCATTATAGTCAGTTATACTTAGAACAATTAAAAGTAATAAAGTATTTTACCCTCATTTATTCTATTTCCTATGCTTCCACTTCTTTTCGTAGTGGAAAAATTTGACATATCATATTCCTTCTGCTTGAAAAACTTTAAAAACATATTTTTGTAGTGCAGGTATGTTGGCAATAAATTTCTTCAGTTTTTATTTGTCTAAGAAGTGTTTCTTTTCACTTTTGAAAGATTTTTAAAAACTTTATATAGAATTCTGCATTGACAGTTTCTTTCAGTAATTTAAAGATGTTACTCCATTTTCTTCTTGTTTGCAGGATTTCTGATGAGAATTCTGCTGGAATTCTTATGTTCTGTAGGTTTTTTTTTTTTTTTTTGGTCTGTTTTTGTTTTTTTTTTTGGTCTAGCTGCCTTCAAGATTTTCTCTTGCTCTATCTTCACTAGCTTGAATATGATATGTTTCTGTGGATGTTTTTGTTTGTTTGCTTGGCATTTGTCCTGCTTGGTATTCTCTGAGCTTCTTGGACAAAACATTCTGCCCAATATCGGTATAATATACACTCTTCTAAAATGTGCACATTTTGCAGTAGATCATATGTTAGACCACAAAACAAGTCAACAAATTTAAGAAGATTAAAATCATATCAGGTATCTTTTACAACCATAATGATTTGAAACCAGAAATCAATAACTGGAGGAAAATTGGCAAATGTCTATTCAGATCCTTTACCCATTTTAAAATTGGGTTATTAACAACGGACACTGCAGAAATACAAAAGATTATTAGAGATTACTACAAGCAACTGTATGCCAATAAAATGGACAACCTGGAAGAAATGGACAAATTCTTAGAAATGCACAACATGCCCAGACTGAACCAGGAAGAAATAGAAAATATGAACAGACTCATCACAAGCACTGAAATTGAAACTGTGATTAAAAATCTTCCAACAAACAAAAGCCCAGGACCAGATGGTTTCACAGGCGAATTCTATCAAACATTTAGAGAAGAGCTAACAGCTATCCTTCTCAAACTATTCCAAAAGATAGCAGAGGGAGGAACACTCCGAAACTCATTCTATGAGGCCACCATAACCCTGATACCAAAACCAGACAAAGACGTCACAAAGAAAGAAAACTACAGGCCAATATCACTGATGAACATAGATGCAAAAATCCTCAACAAAATACTAGCAAACAGAATCCAACAGCACATTAAAAGGATCATACACCATGATCAAGTGGGGTTTATTCTTCAATATACACAAATCAAACAAGGTGATATACCATATCAACAAACTGAAGGAGAAAAACCATATGATCATCTCAATAGATGCAGAGAAAGCTTTTGACAGAATTCAACACCCATTTATGATAAAAACCCTGCAGAAAGTAGGCATAGAGGGAACTTTCCTCAACATAATAAAGGCCATATATGACAAACCCACAGCCAGCATTGTTCTCAATGGTGAAAAACTGAAACCATTTCCACTAAGATCAGGAACAAGACAAGGTTGCCCACTCTCACCACTCTTATTCAACATAGTTTTGGAAGTACTAGCCACAGCAATCAGAGAAGAAAAAGAAATAAAAGGAATCCAAATAGGAAAAGAAGAAGTAAAGCTGTCACTATTTGCAGATGACATGATATTATACATAGAGAATCCTAAGGATGCTACCAGAAAACTACTAGAGCTAATCAATGAATTTGGCAAAGTAGCAGGATACAAAATTAATGCACAGAAATCTCTGGCATTCTTATACACTAATGATGAAAAATCTGAGAGTGAAATTAAGAAAACACTCCCATTTACCATTGCAACAAAAAGAATAAAATATCTAGGAATAAACCTACCTAAGGAGACAAAAAACTTGTATGCAGAAAACTATAAGACACTGATGAAAGAAATTAAAGATGATACAAATAGGTGGAGAAATATACCATGTTCTTGGATTGGAAGAATCAACATTGTGAAAATGACTCTACTACCCAAAGCAATCTACAGATTCAATGCAATCCCTATCAAACTACCACTAGCATTTTTTACAGAACTAGAAAAAAAAATTTCACAATTTGTATGGAAACACAAAAGACCCCAAATAGCAAAAGCAATCT